>NC_079498.1:4322475-4463446 GCF_030052815.1 Hevea brasiliensis | reverse complement strand
TCAACACCGGGGCGGTGGTTAGACACTCCTTAAGCTTTTGGAAACTCTCCTCACAGTCATCTGTCCAAATGAATGGAACATTCTTCCTAGTTAACTTAGTTAGGGGAGCCGCTATCCTGAAAAAATCTTGCATAAAACGCCTATAGTAGCCAGCTAGACCCAGAAAACTTCGCACCTCGGTGGTATTGCAGTGTCTAAGCCAATCGATTCTGACTTCAATTTTCTTGGGATCCACTTGAATACCTTCACTAGAAACCACCTGTCCCAAGAATGAGATGCTTTTTAGCCAAAATTCACATTTTGAAAATTTGGCATATAGCTGGTGCTCCCTCAAAGTCTGCAACACCATCCTCAAGTGCCACATATGTTCTTCCTCGGTTCGAGAGTATACCAAAATGTCATCTATGAATACGATAACAAAACGGTTTAAAAATGGCTTGAACACCAGGTTCATCAAGTCCATGAAGGCTGCTAGTGCATTAGTGAGTCCAAAAGACATCACCAAGAACTCATAATGACCATATCTTGTTCTGAATGCTGTTTTGGACACATCCTCATTCCTGATTCTCAACTGATGGTAGCCTGATCGCAGGTCTATCTTGGAAAAGAATCTAGCCCCTTGGAGCTGATCAAACAGATCATCGATCCGAGGAAGTGGATACTTGTTCTTCACAGTCACCTTGTTCAGCTGTCTATAATCAATACACAACCTCAATGACCCATCTTTCTTTCTCACAAATAGAACAGGAGCACCCCAGGGTGAAGTGCTCGGACGTATAAAACCCTTGTCCAAAAGCTCCTGTAGTTGCTCCTTTAGCTCTTTCAATTCTGCTGGCGCCATTCTGTAAGGCGGCATTGATATGGGGTTTGTACCTGGAATAACATCAATGCAAAACTCTATTTCCCTTCCTGGTGGCAACCCTGGAAGCTCCTCAGGGAAGACATCCATGAATTCTCTAACAACAGGAACATTTTTCATGTTGACACCTTCTACAGATGTATCTCTTACCAATGCCAAATACCCTTGATATCCACGTCTCAATATTTTTCTAGCACTAATTGCTGATACCAAATTATATGGAGCCACGCTCCTGTCACCATCAAAGCTAAACTCTTCCACACCAGGTATGTGGAAATACACCTTTTTGTTCCTGCAGTCTAAAGTGGCATAATGAGTTGTCAACCAATCCATTCCCAAGATTACATCGAAATCTAATACTGGTAGAGGAACCAAGTCTGCTGGGAGGATCTTTCCATCCAATACTACTGGCCTACCCAGAAAAACCATATCTACATCTATGTTGTCACTAAGTGGGGTAGCTACAGACAAAGGACATTCTAAAGTTGTAAGGTTTCTATCCAACCTCATGGCAAACACAGAGGAGACAAATGAGTGCGTAGCACCCGGATCTATCAAAACATGAGCCTCATTGGAACAGACTAGAAGAATACCTGCCACAATTGCATTGGAAGCCTGAGCATCCTGGTGGGTCAGGGTGAAAACCCGAGCTTAACCCCTACCCTGAATGGCAGAACCCCGATACTGACTTTTACCTCCTGATCTGCCTCCAAATCCACGTCCCCCTTGTCCTTGACCCTGTTGGCCACTAAACTGACTGCCTGCTATACTGGAAGCACGAGGATACAACTGTCGAGGAACATTTACAACAAAACCCTGTGACCCCATCTGTGGCTCACTGAACACGGGGCATTCCCTAGCAAGGACCTGGTTGGCCACATCTGAAGCATACTCCTGAACCCATCATACAAGGGCCTGAATGTCCTCTCCCAAACTGTGCGCAAGGTGCTAAGGAGGATCCTAAACCAGACTCAGAACTGCTGTACCCTGAACTGTGACCACTGCTGGATCCGTACCCTGGTCTGAACCCTTGAGGTTTGTGTCTAAAACCACTCTTTTTGTTCCTACTTCTTTCTCTGTAATTATTCTGGCCACCACTATCCGGAGCACCCATATGGGGAACACCTAAAGAACCCTCTGCTCTATTTTTCTTTGCTCTTCTGCTGTTATCCACAGCATAGCTAATCTCAATCTGTCTAGCTCGATCAACCACCACATCAAAAGACTGATCCGACATCATGGTCAGGTTTGCATACCTCCTGTCAAGCCCCTTTAGGAACCTCTTCACCTTCATAGTTTTTGTAGCTACTGCTGTAGGGGCATACCTGCTCAATTCCAGAAATTCTGTAGCATATTCATCTACAGACCTGCCATTCTGTCTTAAGTCCTCAAAGGCTCACTGCTTTTGATCTCTGAAACTTTCTGGTACAAACCGGTTGATGAACAGTTCCACAAACTGAGTCCACGACAAACCCTCCATCCGAGGTAATATGTAGTCATTCATCCATTGTCTAGGCATAGGCCCCATGACATGTTGTATACACTCTATAAGTCTTCTATCAGTCAACTGCAACTCTATTCCTGCCTGTCTGCAGGAATCTAAAAACCGATATGCATCGTCTGACACATCATAAGTACCAGGCACTAACTTCTTGAAATTGATTATCTATTTATAAGGTTCCCCTCTTGGTGCAGTGGACTGCTACTGCTGGGGAGGGTGGACCATATACTGTGCCATCATATCGATGGTTCTCTGCAACCCGGCTAGAGTAACTGCCATGGGGTCCATGGGACCCTGTGCCATAAAAGATCGATCTCGACCGATGGCACCGCTCTTCTACTTGAGCGGCTCTGGCGCCCTACCCGCCTCCGGCAAAGCGCTTCATCCTGTCCGACACCTCGTCGGGCATATCTGCTCGTGCGATGGCGCTCTTCTGCTTCTACGCATTTTCCTGAAATTCAGCAGCATTAGCCCACAAAATTCAAAACTGCACATTACACAGCTCTATAGACTCATATTTACACACAATATATGAAGCAGAGACTAGAAGTAAAGATGACAATACAAGACGAATGTGGACCCTATTTTCCGCATGTGACTCCTAGTAGACTCTTCCCAATACTTTGGACAATTATTCCCTATGAATCTGGAGCCTAAGCTATGATACCACATTTGTCACGACCCAACCTATGGGCTAGACCGGCACTAGGACCTGGGCCAGTCTAAAGCCCCCGAGGCCCATAGTAAGCCTAACTATTTCTCAATCCAACTCTAAGGCCCATTTGGGCCCAATTTCAAGAAATCAACCGGACAGAGTCCGGCCATAAAATGGACCTTTCAACGGGAATTTTTTGACTTACCCGACCTGTAAACACAATATATAATCAATTGGGGAGCTCAGCTCACCCTCCACATACTCAAATGTCATAAAATAAATGGGAGCTCAGCTCCCTCATCCAGTCCATCAACATGCATAAAATAATAAATTTATAGGTCTAAAATAACAATTTATATTACAGACCCAAATCAATTAATTATTTCTAACACGTGCGGAAATTCTAAGAGTTAACAGGTTTATACAAACATTAATAAATGATCTACGAGGGAGAAAAGCAGGTTAACCTCAAAAATATCCTCCTGTGGCCTGGAAAAATATTGAACAGGAGTGAGCGTTCGACTTAGAGAGTAAAATATCAATTTTAACTATAATCTCTATAACTATCTAAAACTAATGCACCCTGTAGACTGAAATGCAACATCAGCAATATTTTCACATCATAACAGCAAAAAGGTAATTTAAAGCACTCACAAACCCAGTAATATCAATCATAATATATGGGAGCTGATCCCCTATACAGCTCTCTTAAATCCAACCTATGCCAGCGAAGAACTCAAGCCGGACTTTCGCTTAATAAACCAAATCGGGGTCCCAGGTAAGAACTCAAGCCGTGACTACCCCCGAAGGACCGGGTCCCAGTGAAGATCTCAAGCCGTGTCTACCCGTCCTGTCCATAGCCAACACCACATCACACGCACGCCAACGCACGCACACTGCTCCAAATTACCACAACAACATACATGGCACTTTAACAGTTGTGAATGCAATATAAAATGTGCCTAGAGTTTAACTACATAAATATATACATATAAGTGATGCATGGGCATGCTTGAACATATAATAATAGTGAAATTACAATTAAAATTAATATTTTACTCACAGACTTAATGGCCTTTCATCGTGGCGGAGAAAGAAGGTCATTCGCCACTTCTATATTACAATCATTTAATAAATTTGACTCAATACAAGCTAAGAAAAGACCAAATACGTCCTAAGTCGTGCTGAAAATCCGGTAGAGTCTCCCCTATACCTAGGACCTACCCAACCTGCAAAAGGGCTCAAAACGCACTTCTATATTCACAAATCATACATTCACAACTCAATCACATCACACAGCCCCTCTTGGGTCCATCCAAACAGTCCTCAATCACAATATGTAAATTTACAATTTAGTCCTTATAATTGATCATTTTTGCAAAAACTGCCCAAATAAGCTCTAAAAATTCTAAAACTTTGCCCCGCGGTCCTTAGCAATATTACTAGGCTATTGCAAAAAGAATCATAATTTTCTGAACTACCACGAATATTTTATGGATTTTTAATATCATTTAAGCATTAGAAAATTACGAAAAAGTAAAGTTCGGGTTTACCTATGCTGATTCTGACTTCGGGGTCGCGCTCGAGACGTTTGACAATGATGGGGTAGGAAAAATCTCGATCTAATTCGGAGACTTTTTCGGTAATCGGTCTGTCTAACCGGAAATTCACAGACCTGGACAACTGTCGAATTTTCGCGAATTGAAGATACCTACACGAAGCCGACAACACGGGGTTAGTACATGAATTTTACGAAATTTTCTAAGCTCATTTAATGCTCGGAAAAATACTACGAAGTTTCAGTGGGAACCACTGAAAAACGGTGTCGGAAGAATTTGAAATTTATATCGTCGCGAAGTTCTCGACGAGTGGAGCGCTTGGGTACTCTCGGTTTTCTCGTGGGGTTCACGGTTTGCAAGAAATCTAGCCCAAAAGTCAAAATGGGCTAAAATTTCCCGGGCAAAAATTGGACAAACCGCTCGATGGATTTCGGTGTTCTTGGTGTCTATGGAAAGCTCTCGACGAGTAGATGGGTTTAGACACAAGACTCGGCCAGATTGGTGGCCGGATCGACCGAATTTCGGCCGGAAAGACGAAGTGGTGCACTTGCACGTCGCATCTCTTCGTGCGACGCTTGCCGGCGCTCCAGGCGGCGGTTGGTGAGCTGGGGCAGCTGGAGAGGTGCGCCTACTGGCTGGGGTGGCAGGGGAGGCGATTGGCCGGCGAGGGGAGGTGGGAGGAGAGAGAAAACGGGAGAGAGAGAGAGGAAGGAGAACGCGCGCAGGAGAGGAGAAGAAGAAGAAAAAGGAGCCGGCCTGATTCGGTCGGTCCAATCGGGTCCAGTTCGAGTCGGCTGGTTCGATTCAGGATACAAAATTTTGAATTTATTACTCTACCTTGGGACCGAAAACGAGGTCCAAAAATTTCGAAAAAATTCTAAAAAACTCAGAAAAATTTGTAGACTCCAAATATATTTTTAGTTTTATCACGTAGTCTTTAAATTAATTTTTAAAAATCATCAAAGTTTTATATTTTCGGGAAATCAAACCCGATTTCGAAAATCCGAAAAATTTCAAATAATTTCCTAAAATTCAAATAAAATAAAATATTAATATTTACCTAAAAATAATAAATTTAAAAATTAGGGGTGTTACAAGAATCTACTTTATAAAAGCTTTGTGTTAAAGATTTGTAAAGGGTTTTTGTCTCTCTTGCCTTTAAAAGAGAAGAATAGTAGAGTGAAGATTCAAAGTGACATCTTTGAGATAATGAATGTAGATTATTTAGACCAAACTACTTCAAGTTAAAAGTATATCAAATGTTTGTTTGAGCTATTTCAATCACACACTTCACATTAGAGCACTTTGTTGAACTAAGCCATAATTTTTTAAAAGTTTTGAGCAAGAACAAAAAATTACATTAATCCAATTCACCACCCCCCCCCCCCTCTTGGACATATTTGGAACATCATATTATAATTTCAATTCTCAATCATTGCATTTACTTTCAATCACGTAATGCAATTTCAATTCAAATTCTAGTGAGACAGCTTTTTTTTTAATTACTTTGTAATTAAAGGCAAAATTACATTCAGTAACCAGTTCTTACAATCATATAATTTAAAAGTTAGAAATACACCCCAATTGATATACTCAATATTTAGCTCGTTCACAAATTTCAAGTTGTTTATTAACTAAATTGTTTTTACAATTTTCCTAGTTAAAAGAGAAAAATGATTTCTTTTCAAAAGATAAAGTCATTTTCTAAATTTTAACAATTCTATTAAAATATGAAATACTTATTCATGAAAAACATTTCATTAAAAAATAATTTATATCAAAAATATTTTTCATATACAAATTATTTCTAACAAAATAAGTGTGGCATAAAATATAAAATAAATAAATAAATTATTTTTATAAAATTTATTCACAAATCAAATCAATAAGTTAACATAAAGATTCCGCTACATAAATCATAACTATGAATTTTTTTTTTTCCCAAAAATAAATTCCAAGTTCCATCAAAATTATGCTTGAAAATGAATGCACAGCCTTGTAATGATTATAATGAAGGAAATGAAATGAAAAGTAGGAAGTGTTGGGCATTATTATTAAAGCGGTGCATGTATAGTCGCATCAGTATAGCCATCCATTGTTGTTTAATGTTCAAATATAATTAAAATTGGAAAAGATTGGACTACCACGGACACTCACACACTCCATCCATTTATATATGGGGAAAAAAAAAGAAAATAATGTGTATTTATATAATTTACCTGTTTTATGAGTGAGTGAAGAGAATTTAGTGAACGTAGAAAAAAAAAAAAGGAATTTAGTGAAGAATTTTGGCAAAATGTTAAATTTTACTATTTTTAATTTTTTATCTAAATTAATTTAAATTTAATTTAATTAAAAAATTAATAAATAAATCTTAAGCCCAATTTTTCATACAATCTAACAAAATTCAATGGTATAGTTTTGGTTAAGGTTCACGACTTAGTTAGATGTGCTCAAAGGTTAATTCTTTGTTATACATAGAATGTAAAGTGTATGTATATGAATTATATATTTAATAACAATTTATTCTTATCAGTAACTTATATGTGCGTATTTATAGAGATCTTGACTTAGATGACTTTTACTACAGGAACTATAATTTATCCTCGTCTCCTTGAAAGAAACTCCTGACCCTACCTTGTCCTTCTCTAGTCAAAAGTCTTTATTTTCTTTTAAGAAAGTTTGTCCATTAGCATCATGTTTATGTTTTCTTAGCTATAATCTATTCAGAGTCTGTCTACTTTAATTATTGTACTTTGTCATGTTGTTCCAGCCTCTCCTCTCCTCTATATAAGAGAAGGCTCACTCAATTTGTAATCAGAAGTTGAAAGTTTGAAATAAAATCCTTGGTGTGTTTCTTTCAACATGAGTTTTTAAATCTTTCTCTTTCTCTTTTGAAAGTCTAAGAACGTATACTATTTCTTATTAAGCAGTTGCATGTATGCTCTACACTTGTCCCATATGAGAATTTCGTGTATCAGAAATACATCTGTTATGATCCTGTAAATTACGGTCCTCATATTATGTATAATATAAAAGTATAAATGGCTCACAGCCTAGAATACCTAAGAGAAAGAAGCGGCATTAAATACGAGTATGGACATATTATGTATAGAATGAGGCTCCCGGCCCCTTATACAAGGTCTGCATTAAGTGGACAGAATTCAATCAATCGACCCAAATTCAATCAACGACAAAATTTTAATCAATACCTAAGGAACTGAATACCAAAATTAAATCAATAAAAAATACCCAACATTCTCCATTTAAAAAAATGGCAGGTAGGGGAAACATCCAATTACGAAAAAGAGGGAATTGAATGTCGAGATATGCTTAAGGCAAGGATGGCGAAGGGAACACGCTACTGGGTTCAATCATGGGAGTGAGATGGGACCGATGACTGAGGAAGAGGGCATTAAGAGAGGATTGCAATTTGTCGATTTGTGAAGGACTTCGAGTAATCATAGCTAAGGAGAGAAGGAGCAGCAACGTCAGGGTTCGCACTAATCGGACAATCATGATTGCGATGATTTTATATTATATGATATGCCTCAAAGAAAGATTATTCCTAAAAAATAATAGGTTGAGATTATAAAATAATGTTACTATAACTTTTAAACAATTAAATTGATGGTTTGATATGATTTAAATTTTTTATTTTTTCATTTTATTTTTGTACAATATAAAATTTTAATTATATATTTTCAATGTTATATATTTATAAGGTATATTTAATATTAATTAAAAAATATAAAATATATCTTTAATTATTATTATAATAATATTATTTATAAATTAATATTTTATTTAAATAAATATTTTGAAACTATTTATATATTTAAAACAGTAATAAATTGTATTTTAGTAATCTTATATTTATTTTACTATACTATACCATATAACTAAATAAGAAAATATTATTAAATCATAATGTAACATACCATTTTTTCAAACATATCAACAATAAAAATCATACTATATATTATAATATTATACGATACGACACGATACATTAATAAATCACGCTGCACTCAAAACAAACAGGGGGAGTGAGAGTAGCAGCAAGAGTCTGAGGCAATGGCTAGTGAGAGGAAGCCATGCAGATGCAAGACTTGAGGACGAGGAACAAGATTGGGAGAAAAAGAAGGAATGGGAGGAGCAGAGGCGAAGTGGTTGTAGGTGGTGGCGAGGGTAGAGGGAAGGGTGGACGTTAGGAAGCTTAGGATCGATTCAAAGCGAAAAAGGACCGAGTGAGAGAGAGGGGTTACATGGTGTCTTTAGGGCAAGAATTTTAAATATTATTAAAAAAAATATGTAACCATATTGAAGTTTTATAATTAAAATATATTAAGATTAGTTTTAAATTAATTTTAATATCCTATTATTAATATATTTAAAATATTTTTTTCTCAATAGCTCAATCAACAATGCCAAAGAGGATAATACTTATACTCCATTCTAAATTTTGCTTCGTATTTCACTTTTATTCTTTAACTTCAATTTGTTATTAAAAAATTCTTGAATTTTAATTTTATTTCACAAAAATCTCTCTAATATGTTATAACAAGTTTTCAAGTTAAAAAAAATAAAATAAAATTACCGTTTTACTTTATTTCTTCTTACACTCAAAAATACTAACTGTTTCAACCATTATCTGGATCTACCACAAAAATATCAATACCATTATAATGATTTGCTTCCTGAAAAGATGGAGAATTGGAAAATTTACTTTTGCACCGTAAAATATTGAAATTGCATTTATAAATGTCACACTGTAGTTTATTATAATTTTTTCAATGTGAAAACCTGCTATTAGAGATTATAAGGATTTTACTGTTTATTTTATTTCTTCTCGCACTCAAAAATACCGACTGTTTTAACCACCATCTGTATCTACCACAGAAATACCAATACTATTATAATGATTTGCTTCCTGAAAAAGGTGGAGAATTAGAGAATTTACTTTTCACCATAAAATGTTGAAATTGCATTTATAAACCTCACGCTGTAATTTATTATAATTTATTCAATATGAAAACCTGCTATTAGAGATTATAGGAATTTTTTATGAAATAAAATTAAAATTCAAGAAAAAGAAGGAAAGGAAGGAGCAAAGGGGAAATGGTTGTAAGTGGTGGCGAGGGCAGAGGAAAGGGTGGACATTAGGAAGCTTAGGATCGATTCATGGTGGAAAAGGACGGAGTGAGAGAGGGGGGTTACATGGTGTCTTTTAGGGCAAGAATTTTAAATATTATTAAAAAAATATGTAATTATATCGAAGTTTTATAATCAAAATATATTAAGATTAATTTTAAATTAATTTTAATATCCTATTATTAATATATTTAAAATATTATTTTCTCAATAGCCCAATCAATAATACCAAAGAGAGTAATATTTATACTCAGTTCTAAATTTTACTTTGTATTTTGGATTAATTATTAAAAAATGTGAAAAAAATATTTATAACTGTAGTGTGAATTTGAAACTATTTACAAAAGTAGTGTTTACTTAAAAAAATGCTATTGGAAATAGAGGTTTGAAAAAAAAAGATTTATAACAAAGAAAACGCTACTCCCAATAGAATTTTTAAGTGCATCTAAAATTGTGTTAGGGGCTTTGCAGAGAATATTTTTTTACTCCTAAAAATGCCAGTACAAATAAAATTTTTTTTTTTTGCAAATCAAATCACCCACTTTTTAGTAGAATATGAGGCTAATGCTCTTGAAAATGCCACTGAAGTAGCATTTTCAAAATCACGTCACATCACTCTTTACAATTTTTGCAACTTAGTTTGACACAATAATAGCGTATGAAAAGGCTATTGGGAGTGAAATTTTCATAAGCATATGAAAATGCCACTCCCAATGGCATTTTTAATGGCTATTTCCATCTGCAAAAAGACCAGTCGAGTTTGGCTATTTTTTTTTACTACATTCATTGATTTTTTTTGTTAGTTCTCTTCTCTTTTTTTTTTCTAATATTATGTAATAGTACTTTTAACAATTTTATTATCTTCAAATTATTTGGATCTTCATTGATATAAAAATATTGATATCCAAGTTTATAATTTAATTCATTTTCTTAATAAATTTTAATGTCATTGTGAAATATTTATAAGTTTAATTTTAGTAATTACAAGAGGTCATCTTGTAACAAAAAAAAAATATACAAACTTATAAATATTTCACAATGACATTAAAATTTATTAAGAAAAATTATTAAAATATAAACTTTAATATCAGTGTTCTTCAATTGTGAATAGCCAAATGACTTGAAGATAATAAATTATTAAAAGCACTACTACATAATATTAGTAAAAAAAAAAAATGAGAAGAGAACTAACTAAAGAAATGAATAAATATAGTCAAAGAAAATAGTAAAATTTGGCTGGTCTTTTATAGATGGAAAAAGCTATTGAAATAAGCCATTCTCTCTTTAATTACTTTCCAATGATGTAACATAACTCTGAAAATGCTACTCTCAATGACATTTTTAAGAGCATTAACCTCACATTCCACCAAAATCAAAGAAAACTCTATTTGTAATGGTATTTTTAGAAACAAATAAATATTCTCTCTAGAGCCTTTGATACAAGCTTTGACATATTTGAATATTCTATTGGGAGTGGCATTTTCTTTATTATAAACTTTTCTTTAAAACCTTTCATGCCAATACTTTTTTTTTAGATAAATTTTAACAACTTTCCCTGAACTTATCTAGTTGTAACATTACAGTCTCTCAACTTAAAAAGTAACATAAAACCCCATCAACTTTCAAATTTTGCACAGTAAAATCCCTCTAACCTCCAATTACCAGTTTTTCAGTTAGACGCTGACATGGACAGTTCCAGCATGGAGTTTAGTCAGTATTTCTCTTTTCTCTCTTAAGCCATGTGTAAATTGAATCATTTTTCTCTCTATAGACAAAATAATTTTTCATGTGTAAAGAGAATAATTTTACACTTTACATAAAAGAGAAGAGAGAAATGTTGACTAAGCGCCATGTGGGAGCTATTCACATTAGTTTCTAACTGAAAAATCAATAATTGAAAGTCAGAGGGATTTTACTGTGCAAAATTTAAAAGTTTAGGGGGGTTTTATGTTACATTTTAAAGTTAAAGGAGTGTAGTGTTATAACTATATTAGTTCCGGGACAGTTGTTGAAATTTATCCATTTTTTTTTCAAATAAACACTACTTTTGTAAATAGTTTCAAATTCACCCTACAATTGTAAAAAGTTTTTCTTTTCACATTTTTTTAATAATTAGTCCTCGTATTTCACTTTTATTTCTTAGCTTTAATTTGTTACTAAAAAAATCCTTGAATTTTAATTTTAATTTTGTTTAACAAAAATCTCTCTGTTATAACAAAATTTCAAGTAAAGAAAAAATAAAATTACATTTTTACTTCATTTCCTCTTACACTAAAAAATACTGGTAGTTTCAATCATCATCTAAACTTACCACAAAAGTATTAATATTATCACAATGATTTGCTTACTGAAAAGGAAGAAAATTTACTTTCACCGTAAAATACTGAAGTTACATTTGTAAATATCACACTATAATTTAGAATAATTTTTTAATATGAAAACCTGCTATTTTATAAAGATTTTATATGAAATAAAATTAAAATTTAAAAATTTTTTAATAATAAATGGAAGTTAAGGAATTGAAGTAAACAAAATAAAATTCAAGACTAGCTATAAAAATTACCCATACTAAAGATGACACTTTAATTATCTTTAGAGTCATTACAGAGTCATTACAGCACAAGAATGGCCCAAGCAAAGAATCATTAGAGAGTTTCAATCGATTGAGAGTTGCAGGAGGAAATAAGCTTGTGAGGTTCAAAACTCTTGTTGGGTCTGTGTCAATATTAAAGCTATATTCGACTAATATTTTATATGATTATTGCGATTTGGTTAACCAAATGTTTTTTTTTTCAAGTGAAACCATTTAATCAGTAGTTGATTGATTTTATGAATATTAATTTAATAATTAATTTTAATTGATTTTCAATTTTTTTTAATATAACATATTTAAAAGTTTAATTTTTTTAAAAATATTTTTTCTCAATCCTGCCAAGTAAGACATATACATGGTACTCAACAAAAATTTTTAAAGGGCAATTATCCATTGAATTATTTTTTTTTTCTCTTATCCAATAGAATTAAGAGAATTTGAAAGGATGTATTGTTTGGCTTGCTTTTTTACTTAAAATATATTTTTTAATATATAAATTAATTTAAAAAAATAATTAATTATTTGATAAAAATTATTTGAAAGTAATTTTATTTATTAAAATAATTAAAAAAACATGTAATCAAGTGTTGTATTTATTAAAATAAGGATAATATTAATATTTTTAAAAATTATTAAAATAATATTTTTTTTATTATATAACAGTTTTAAAATAAATAAATAATTCATAAATAAATAATATTTTATTTATGACTTATAATTTATAATTTATTTTAAGTGTTTTTTTAACTTATCAATCTAGTTAAATATCAATCTACTTATAATTTATAAACTTTTTTTTTTAAATATTTCAAAGTTTTAAATAATAAATTTTTGTATGAGTTGGATTCCCTAGGGGTGTGCAAACAGTCGGTTTGGTTTCGAACCGAACTGAACCGATAAAACCGAAAATTAAAAATAAAAAATTTTAAAAATCAAACCAAATGGATTATTAAGAGAAAATCAAATCGAACCAAACCTATAAATATCGGTTCGATTCGATTTTAAATCGATCAAACCAAATTTTATAAAATTTCATATTTTCAACATTAAATCTCAATAATAAAAATATAAAAAAAAAACTTAGAAATCAAAACTAAAAAATCTTAGGATTTTCTTGATATATATATATATATATATATATATATATTAGTAATTTCGATTTGGTTCTATTTTTTTTATATTTTTTATGAAAATAACTGAATCAAATTAATTAATCAAAATTATCAAAATTTATAAATCGAACTGAACCGATTGAATTTTAAAACCGAACTGATTGAATCGAATTTACTCGATTCAATTTGATTTTTCGATTTAAACTGAAATTTGCTCTCTACAGGATGAGTAATCATTAGGTACATCCGGTGCACATGCACCACCTCTCACGATCATGTAAAACTCACTCTCTATATTGTAAGAAGAATCTACTTTTCTATAAGAGAAATAATACTATTTTTTAATACTCCTGATACATCTAATAATTAGCCCCCTTATAATTGCCTATGTCTTTGCACTTCACTGTTTACTGATTTGTCCACATAAGGCGGGTTGCTTTTGCACAGGGAAATGAGATTTCACCTGTGAACTTCATTGCAGCATAGGAAAGGGAGAATGATAAGGACTCTACAATGTTTAGAAGGAAATTTTTTAAAGGTAATTGATTTTTTTTTTAAGATTTAAGAAAAATAAATAAAAACTTTTGAAAATTTTTATTTTTAAAAACATAAATATATATATATATATATATATATATATATTCACTGTAATCAAAATTAACTGTAATCAAAATTATCGATTTTTTTTATTTGATTGTGATTAAAATTCGAATTTAATAACTTATAATTGTTATAAAGACAATATATGTATCAATGAATTTCATAGATAAAATAACCTTTTTTACTATTTATTATTAAATAGGTCATTAATATCTTTAAATAGAAAATTTTTATAATATAATGACATAAAGCTCAATTGTTTGGTCTTTTTCCACTTTCAAGATGTAGAAAATGGATTAATATTGAGTTTAAAGCTCTTTGTTTATCTATTTTATGATTATTCATTTTTACAGTGAATTGATATGATTTTATTAATGATCTATTCTTGTCACTGAATTCAGTGTGCATGTGTTTCTCATCTCTTTAATAAAAAAAAATAAAAAAATATATTATATGGGGTGGCGTGTATGAGTGTTCCTGCTGGCTCTATGGGCTAACGCTTCGGCGTCCTACTTCGCTAAGAATATTATTAAAATTGTCGTAGTCGTGATCCATTTTTATCACTAAATTCAGTGTACACATGTTTTTCGTCTAAAGAACAAAACAAAAGTTAAAAGCCTAATAAACAAATCTCAAAATTTCAAGACTTGATAACCCATTTTTATTTTTTATTTTTTTGAAACAAATTAAAATATCCATTCAGTGCCTGGCAAGACAAGGGCACATGAGAAAGCTGCACAAACGGTAAAGCTTACGTACAAGAAGTGACATCACAGATGGCGATAAATTTGTACGACTTTGACATTGTTGAAATCCGGACCACATAATAAACCATAGGCAACAAGCCATACAGTGACTCCTCAAATAATGGATCCTAAAGTTTCATTTCATGATTAATAATTAGCACACATTAGCCCTATAAGAGGAGATCCATTCAGGAAAAGATGAACATAATACTAAACCAAAGATGGAAGATGAAGTTCCCATCATCATCTCTTCTTCTAGAACCAAAATAATCATGGTATAATGAGATGCACCAAAAGGTTTGCTTCGCAGGAGATATGGCACCGTCGCGTCCAAATTCATCCCCAGGAACAAGGCAGGGCTGCGCTGGTATCATCTCTCCAGCAGAGGAAACCTTGCAAGTGCAATATACATACATGTAGATTTAAAGAAGGAATGTGGGAATAATTTTTTCAAGGTCAGTTAATTTTGTTTCATGTTGTTCTTGTTTACTACAAACTCTGCTGCTGTTTTCTGTTTTCCTTGTTCTTTTTCCAGGTAAGATATATGGGCTTATAGCAGAAGAAAAGGAATCTTTCAAATGCATGATTAATCTTTCAAAGGTTAATTGCTCTGGTAAGCATGGGATAATCAAGCTGAGAAAATTAGCACTGAAGTTTGCTGTCATGAATTATGCATGAGAGACTAGCTTCTAAAATTCTAGTATGTTTTCCTTGGTGAAGGTTTATTTTAGAGGAGTACCTCAACTAGCCGAACTAATCAGCCCTCGGCCTCCTGAAGTAGCCTGAAAATCTCCCGAGACCAATAATAGAATGTCAGCCTCTGGATCGAACAATACGTTTGACAACTTCTAGATTCGAACCTGGGATGTTTCAAATAGAGATAGAACTATTCTTTAGGTTGAGTGGTTTCTTAATATTGTATCAAAGCCTCTTAAATCAAAAAGTTCAGAGTTCGAATTCTGACAATCTCATTTATTAATTGAGTATTTTAGTGCAATGTAAAGAGAGCATATGCTTGAAATAAAGATACAAAATTATTCTTAAAATACTCAACTACAAGCTTAAACTTTTAGATTGAATAGTTCCTTGACAATTTCTAATAGTAAATACAGTGAAGGAAGACACCTTCTAAAGCTAAAGGTTTAAAGGAGGAAACTTTTCTTTTGGTCCATCCAATACTAAGGAGGACTTTTTCTAGTTGTCAATTCTATATTTGTGATCATTGTATTTCTAGCAAAATTTTGATCCGTTAAGAATCTTTATTATTGAGAAAAAGTAGGTAACTTCTTGTCTCTGTGTTGACCTGAACATTTCGAATAGGAAGGAAAGAATCAAAGAACCTTATGAATGACATTAAATGCTGCAAGTAGCAATCACATGACGAAAGGGTCCCGCCTGCTTTATTGGACACATTGTTATCAGTTGTAAAGGAGGTCGTCTGCCTTATTGAACAGATTGGTACGGATTGGTGTCAATTGGACAGAAGGAACAACTTAGCGTGGAAAAGGCAACAATGAAAAGAATTATGTAGTTCTTCACCAAGCCTAGCTTGACTAAAACCATATCATTCACCCTGGTAGATTTAGGTTTAAGGCCCACCCTCTAATCCCTCTACTCAAAAAAAAAATAAAAATAAAATAATGATTGAGTTCCTCATAGCATAACTGCAAGCATTCCCGCTCCATGGACCATCCTATTTTGTTCCTTATGCTAGTGGCCTTTGTTTAGACCAATTGATTCAGGCAATTCGTATCCTAAATCATATGCGTAATTTACGTAAAGAAAGTATGACGTGAACTTTCAATTGCTGCTGCATCTCTTCAGCAATGCCAGTAATCCCTATTTTAATTGGTCTCTCAGCCAATAATCATCATCATCATCTGAGCATTTTTATATTTGACTAAATTAAACCCCAACTTGACAATTAGCAAAACCATCACATGAACAAAATGCAGAATCAAATTTTTCTTCCCAAAAGTGCATACAATAATGGCCAACAGCACTACAAGCAGAAAAAGGAAAACCCATACTAATTTGGGTAAATATTCATGGTTCAAAATATTATAGCAAGCAGACCAAGGTGAACTCCAAAATGATTTGAGTAACTATTTGCAGTTCAGATGATTAACTTTTAAATAAGCCCCAAGCCAGCCACAAACTACCCATCTACCATGATCCTTCAGCACCAACTGTTGGATTCTGGAATGCAGAGAATCCCCAGAAAGTCTTCAGTGCATAAGGCTGGGAAATTGTTACACCTTCCTCAGTAATTTTAGCTATCTGCAATTTTCAGAATTCCAAACATGTCAGTTATCAATTTAGAGAGAGAGAGGGAGAGAGTATTATTCAGGCAATTCAACTACTAGAACAAATAAAAGAAGTTTGATTTACATTACCCTGACGCTAAACAGCAATTTTATCTAGACACGTGTTATCCTTAAATTCACATGTATAACAAGTGTATCCCCTCTAAAAGCTTAAGTTTATGGCCAAGTCCTAAATGCAAAAAGGCCATACCAAAAATATTATTTGAAATAATCTAAGAGAGACTTGCAAAACAAGATGCTTTCACAATACCTGACTGAAGTTCTGTGGATGGGAAAGAATCTCTAATAAGCATGCAAGCAAAGACAAGCTTGGCATGCACATACATACAAACACAATGAACTCACTCACATGAACACACTTGAAAAATGATTTAACAAATTCAACAAATAAGCATCCCACTCAATAAGCACACAGCAGCTAAGAGGTACCAATAAACTTCATGGACTTCAACTAAATCTAAAAGAGTCTTAACACTATCCATTTTGAATCAGATACATTAATTCTTCTTCACCGCAAAGAGCCAAAGACAACCAAGTATTTAGAAAAATTTGTGCAAACTACAACAAAATTAATCATTTTCAAGCATATAGTTGGTCAAAATATTAATAACTATGCAGCAACAGAGAAAAAGAATCAAACCTGAAGCTTGTTTACAGCAGATCTATCACGATACAGAAGCACACGCATGCATTTCTCCAGTAACTTAACACCATCTTCAAAACTCAGGTTCTCATGCCACTCATCACGAAGAATTGGCCGTGCAAGGTGATTTCCAAATCCAGTTGCTACATGATTGTCCTCAAAATTTACTCCTATCATACTGACCTAAGAGATGCACATTTAGGAACACAATGAATGCATTATTAAACAACACTGTTCATTTTCCCCTCCTATTATGGGTTTCAAAAGGAATAGCAAAAAACTATTACATTATAGCTAAACATTAAGGCAACAAATGTAACAGAGGCCTACCATGCCAAGATACTTTTGTCCATTTTTAACTCCGCCAAGAACAAGTGAATTCCACAATGGATTGAATTTGTTGCGTCTATTATACATCACCCTTGTCAAATAGCTATGCACCTCTTTAGGACCCAAAGAGTTGCCATCATCCCACATATTGTCATACAGGCTGCAGGCATTACAAATACATCAACTCAATGGTTCCTCGGAAGTTTCAAGCAATATGGATTAAAAAAAAAAAAAAATTCTCTCAGCCATTTACTTTGTATCAAAAAATATGAGAAATATCCACAAGGTTTTAGCTAAACATTTTTGTTTTTTCAATTTGTACAGTAACCTAAACTCACATGAGCTCATCAAGATAGTGTAGGATCTCCTGAAAATCACTAATTTCTCCACTGGCACCAAGAAGAGAATGCTTCCCAATAGACTTCATTCTCTCCACACTCTTGTATCGCAAGGTGGATCCATAAGATGCTGGAAATTTCAACAAACATAATAGAGAAATTTTGTCATCATTCAGCCTAGATACATTATAAGTGGGACACAACCTCTCAAATTCAAATTTTATAATAGTTGGGTTACAGAAAATATAGAACAATTGATACCATTATGGGACAGAAATATGGAAGCTAAATCTAAGGAAAACATGCAAGCCACAAAATAGAATGATATTCAAATAAAATTTAAAAATAACGACCTATGCTACGTAGGAAGAACACAGTGCATGAGAGACATGTTTAAGAATGAAATTAAGTGAAATATTGGAGGAGAAAGGAAGAGGGAAAAGTCAACACGACTTGAATATTTATGCCAAGTACAAAATTTAATTTAACTTCAACAGATAGAATGAAAAAATGTAAAATGTCCAGCAGTGGTTGACACAGATGTGAACTGTTTTGATATTTGACACTGTAGATTTTATTTTAATAATATATTTTCATACAATTAACGTAATGAAGACATACACCAGACATAAACAATCCCATCACTATATGTCAGCGCTGACTGCACAAAAAGCCATTATGTATTAAGTAAACTTTTGAGCTCAATATAATGTAAAACCTCATAAATCAACCTATGGCCTTATAAATTTAGCAACTATGTGGAGAACACGCTGCTAGCTTGCCTGCATTATGATGTCGTGGGTTTGCCACTGCCAGGGTTATAACCTAATGGAGGTAACTCTACGTGCGGTGAATGGTTATAAAATTGACATAACAGATTGATTGTTCAGTTGCGTTGTAAAGGACTGTCAAGAAAGAAAGTGATTATAGCTACAGCATCAGCAACATTCTACATGCTTAATTAGTAAGGGCATAAATTATTCCACAACAAACTTAAGTTATGATCCTGATACTTCAGTAGAATGATCTCAACAGAAGAAATTGAAAAGCCTTCAAATTATTAGACAGTTTAAAGTCACAAGGGAAAAACAAGCCCGGAGTGGTGTGTCATTGTCCAAAATCTTAATTGCGTTCACCCAACCCCAAATTTTCAATTTCAATCAACTACTTCTGTTTTATTCTCGGAAACCAAACAGAAAAAATAGCATACATTTACATATATCAGCTAGCATAAAAAGTACAGCAACTAACCTCCCATATCAGCAGCCATCAAAATTCCGTCCTTATACTTCAAAGCCACCACAGATGTACCCGTCACATACGGATACCTACAACACCAAAACTAACATAAACAACCATGGGGATTCAAATCACACCACAAGAAATCCCTAAAATTCAACAATTACATTTTACAAATACATCTATGCACAAATAGGCTAGTTGTAAACATTAAGAAGTGAAGAGATAAAGCGGTGGCTGACAGTGTTCTTTCAGAAGCAGATTCAGGGCCCAAAAGCTGGGCGGGTTCGGAACCGACCTCCTTCACCATCGTCGTGGCCATGGTTGTTCTGTGGATCAAACTGAAAGAATTAAAGCAGAGGAAGATGAGAGTAGAATGAATATGTGAATATTTGAGTGATACAGAAGGTTTATTTCGGGATCTTCTCCGACTTGTTGGCGAAGACAGCGTGCAGGCGCAGGTGGATGCGAAGATGGGAGAAATGGGCCTGTATTTGTGCTCAGTGCTTTCATGGGCCGCTCCATCTGCCATCCCTGGTCACAAACTTGAAGGGTTGGGATTTTTTTATGACAAAATATTATCAAAAAAAAATATTATTCAATTTAAAATAAATATTTGTTTTAAATATAATATTTAAATATATTTATAATTTTTCATGCAAATGGTATTAAGCATATTAAAAATTTAAGATAAATATTTTAATTCTTTAAACAATTTATATAAAATATCATTTAAATAAAAATTTATCATGTGAATTGAGCTTTTTTAGACATGTGAGCTTTATACAAAGAAATGATTTTTAACTCATTTATTAAACGTGTTTTAAATTTAAGCTCTGGAGGAGAAGGGTTTCACAGCAGGGCAACCGTAGGTGCAGCTGCGGTACACATTGCCATTGTCAGATCCTTGATGTTGGGTTCCCTACCTGGTTCCCATGCCTTGGGCTTCTGTTTCTTGGGGCTTGTCCCTTTGTTTTCTCTTATCATGTTTTTGGGTTTGGACTAGCTCTGTTGGTTTGGTTGTGGGTTGGGAACCCTTAGGGAGCAGCTACGTTTCCTTTCTTGGGCCATGGGCTTTGTTGTATTGGTGTAATCTCGGCCTCTTAAGGCCTTTTTTATGGATCTATATAGCTTTTCAAAAAAAAAAACACATATTTAACTTTATAATATTATTAAGCATGTTAATTAATTTTTATTTAATTTATACATGTAATTATATATAATAATTTTACTATTAATTACGCAATTTTAATATTTAAGCTTTAATTTTTCTGTAAAATAATTAATATATAAAAATGTTTTCAGTGAAAATTATTTTTTTAAATATTTTCTATTAAAATTTTTTATTATTTAATTATAATGTTAAATTAATAATATGTGTTTATGTAATATCAGTATAAATATTTTTATATTTTAATAATATTATCAAAATTTTAAAAATTATTTAATTTTTTAAAAAGGAAAAATTATATTTCTTAAAAATAATTTAATATTTTTATTGATTAAAAAAATATATTTTTTTAAATATTTTAAAAAAATATTTTTTATAAAACAAATGTAACGTTAATGATATATGTAGTCTTATTTCTCTTTGACGGAGATGGCTATATATAACTTTATTTGTTATATTGATGGAATTTTTAAACTTGGACAAAAATTTATCTCTATTTTTTCTTAAATATTCTTACATCATCTCACCCAATTGTGTAAAAAATATTGACAAACCGTTCGATCCCAATAAATTTAAATTAAAATTAATGATTTTATATATTTAAATATTGATTATAGGTTGAAAATAATTATAAATTAAATTTTTAGTTTAGGTTTCATGTTGATATAATAAAAATCGAACTCAAACCTTCTGTATATATATTATACATAAATAATTTTATTTTATTTTTTATTTTTATTTATTTTCATTAAATAATATATTTAAAATTAATATTTTATTTTTTAATTAAATACATGATAATATATATAAGAAAAAAAATTTAACAATAGTTAAACTATAAAAATAAAAAATAATATTAAAACAAATAAAAATCTCTTAAACTGAACCCAACTTGCTCATTATAAAAATTGAACATATGTAATTTTATAATTTATTTTATTAATTTTTATTTAAATATCATCAAAATTGATTTTTTTAGCTTGGCTTTACTATATACATCGAACGCACTCAAATTGACTCATGTATATCCTGATCTCACTTAATAAATGATATAATTTTCAAGTAAATTTCAATGTGAAATTACTTTGAATTGATTTATTCGAGAATCAATATATTTCTTATTTATCTACGATATCTGTATATTTATAGAAATAAAAAATTTATTATTTTAGGTTTTATTTGTTTCATAAAAAATATTTTTATGTAAAATATTTTTTATATTTGAAGCACTTAAAAAAATTGATTAATGAGAAATATTTTTATGATTAGAAAGAAAATTAAGTAATTTTTAAGAAAAATAATTTCTATTTTTAAAAAGAGAAAATAATTTTTTATTTTTTAAATTTTGATAATCTTATTAAAGTGTGAACACACTTATATATATAAAATAAATATATATTATTAATTCAATATTACAATTAAATAATAAAAAAATATTTTTATATAATATTTTTTAAAAAATTATTTTTTATATATATATATTATTTTTTATGAAATAAATAGGATTTTATTCTATAAATATTTAATAGTAATTTTTTTTCTAATTTTTTTTAATGAGTATAAGTCTACCAACGAAATATTCTATCTTAAAAAAAAAAAAAAAAGTCCAAATGACGCGTCTTCTAGAACGCGTAATTCGGTGCACTCTGTTTGACTTCTAAGCTGTCCAACAATCCACACCATACATTTTTTATAATTTGTTTGGAGATTCTCACCTGCTAATAATTTATTTTTTATTCATTTGATCTTAATTAAAATTTAATCTTAGAAATAATTTAAATTTATTTTTTATAATGAAAAACTACTTAAATAATAAAAATAATAAAAATAATTGTTTAAAATAATTTAATTTTTTAATAATTATTTACATGTTAAATTAATTTTGAACGCATTAAAAATATATATATATGATATTTTTTCATGTGTGAATTAAATTATAAAATAAATATATTTAAAAAATTAAATTATGGGATAAATAATAATATTAAAAATAAAAATAAAATCCAACATTTTCTATGGTTAGAGAAATTACTAATCCTTACTGCATCACAACCAATGGAATTTTTAATAAAATGAGAAATCAAACTCACCAATTATTATAAAAGCTGCATCCGCCGCCACTGATTGTATAGATGTACAGAACTTATTTAGTATTACTATGAAAATTACAGTTGAAAAATTACTTTTTAAATATATTAATTAAAAAATATTAAAAAAATTTAAAATTAAATTTTATAAATTTTAATTATAAATATATTAAAATAATAAAATAATTTTTTCTAAATTATTTTTTTAATATCATCTAAAATAATATTTTTATTAAAAAAATAATTTAATGTTACTATTAAAACTGTTATTAAGAAAATTATTTTTTTAAATATAATAGTTTAAAAGTATTAAAAAATAATTTAAAATTAAAATTTATAAGTTATTAATTATAAGAACACTAAAATAATAAAAAAAAAATTTAAATTATTTTTTAACAATATCTAAAATGATATTTTTATTTAAAAAAATAATTTCAACCATTTAAACGTAATACTAAACAGGTACATAGTCGTATTGATTGCAAAATTGAGCTTGAAGATTAAGATTCCCATTAAAAAAAATTTTCAGAGGTTAAGACTCTATTTGTTTCACATAAATTATTTTTTTGAAAAATATTTTTTACTTTTTTTTTTAATGTTTGGGGCAATTAGTAAAATTAGTCAATAAAAAATATTTTTTAAATTAAAGAGAAAATTAAGTAATTTTTAAGGAAAATGACTTTCATTTTCTAAAAGAGAAAGTCATTTTTTATTTTTTAAATTTTAATAATTTTATTAAAATATTAACATATTTATAAATATATTAAATAAATATATTATTAATTTTATATTGCAACCAAACAACGAAAGGTATTTTCATATAAATTTTTTTATTGAAATTATTTTTCGTGAAAAATATTTTTCATATATAAATTATTTTCTGTAAAATAAATGGAATTATATTTTGTTTCACAAAAAATAACTTGTATATAAAAAATGTTATTTATGGAAAAATATATTTTTCATAAAAATATTTTTTGTTGTTTAATTATAATGTGAAATTAATGATATGTGTTTATTTTATGGATGTATAAGTGTTTTATATTTTAATAAAATCATCAAAATCTAAAAAATAAAAATGACATTCCCATTCAAAAAAAATGAATAAATTTTTCTTTTGACTAATAAAATAATCTTTATTGATCAAAGTGTTTCAAATATTAAAAAATATAAAAAATATTTTTTCAAGAAAATATTTTTCAGAAAACAGACATAGCCTAAAGCTCTATTTATTTAGTGTAAAATTTGTAGCATTTAAATATTTAAAAAAGTTAGTTAATAAAAATTTGTCTAATCAAAAAGAAAATAAAGTGTTTTTAAGAAAATTGTTTTATATTTTAAAAGGATAATTTATTTTTTAAATTTTGATAATTTTATTAAAATGTCAAAATATTAATACATAATATAAATATTTATCGTTAATTAATACAATTCAATGTTACAATTAAACAATAAAAGATATTTTCATGAAAAAAAATTTCATACACAAGTTATTTGTGAAATAAAAATAAAAATTTACTTTTTTATTATTTCTCGCACGAAAAATAATAATTAATGTAATATGTGGGATATTACAATAATTGAAAAGTTAACCTATATATTATAAGGAAAAACATGTAAACCTAAATATATAAATTAAAAAAATTAAAAATAGAAACTTCCCAAAATTGTACATCCGTCTCAATAATTGAAAACTTAAATCTATAAAAATAAACACAGTAATATTAGTAATTTCATAAGATTGAACACATATATAATTTTTTTTTTTTAATAAGTTGAAGGGTGCATATAATGCCAATTTTCAATCACAAGCGTGTCACATCTGCACATATTATTCTATTAAAACTTCAAAAAGGGCTTATCACATAAAATATATGTAGAGCTAAATGTCATGTGAATTTATTAATTTTTAAATTTTATAATTTTAATTAATGATTAATTTTTTTTAAATTAACAGTTTTAATTGATGGTGTCACGACCCAACCTATGGGCCGGACCGGCACTAGGACCTGGGCCAGCTTAAAGCCCCCGAGGCCCGTAGTAAGCCTAACTATTCCTCAAATCCATAATCAGGCCCACAATTTAGGCCCAATATGCATATAAAATAATTTAAATCAAACTGTTATAATTTCATTTCGGGCCAACTTAGCCCAGAAATTTTCAGAAACTAAAATCAGGGGAGCCCAGCTCAACCCTGTTACCTAATTTACAAACTGTTTAAATACCATACAAATCTTCATTTATTAATCTTAAAAATTAAAGTTCACACAACCTCTACCAAGGTCCACACTATTTCTAACACATGCGGAGTTCTAGATTTTTAATTTAGAAAAGATAGTAAAACAATTAAATAATTGACGTTAAACCTGCGAGGAAGAAACCAGGTTGCTCTGTAAAATAACTCCTCCTGTGACCTGGAAAAATATTGAACAGGAGTGAGCGTTCGACTCAGAGAGTAAAATATCAATTTTAACCATAATCTCTATAACTATCTAAAACTAATGCACCCTGTAGAGTGAAATGCAACATCAACAACATTTTCACATCATAACATCATAAAGGCAATTTGGAGCACTCACGCACCCTGTAACATCAATCATAATATATGGGAGCTGATCCCCTATACAGCTCTCTTAAATCCAACCTGGTGCCAGCGAAGAACTCAGCTCGGACTTCCACTTAAATACCAAATCGGGTCCCAGCGAAGAACTCAAGCCGTGTCTACCCCGAAGGACCGGGTCCCAGCGAAGAACTCAAGCCGTGTCTACCCGTCCTATCCATAGTCCACACCACATCACACGCACGCCAACGCACGCACACTGCTCCAAATTACCACAACAACATACATGGCACTTTCACAGTTATGAATGCAACATAAATCGTGCCTAAGGTTTAACTACATAAATATATGCATATAAGTGATGCATGGGCATGCTTAAACATATAATAATAGTGAAATTACAATTAAAATTAATATTTTACTCACAGACTTGACGACAATCACTGTGGCGGCTGGGCGGAGGAAGAAGGTATCGCTCACGACAATTTTATTACAATCATTTAATAAATTTGACTTAATACAAACAAAGAAAAAGACCAATACGTCTAAGTCGTGCGAAAATCCCAGAGTCTCCCCTATACCTAGGACCTACCCAACCTGCAAAAGGGCTCAAAACACACTTCTATATTCACAATCCATATGTCCACAACTCAATCACATCACACAGCCCCTCCTGGGCCCACCAAATCAATCATCCATCACAATATGTAAAATTTTAATTTAGTCCTTATAATTGATCATTTTTGCAAAAACTGCTCAAATAAGCTCTAAAAATTATAAAACTACGCTTGCGGTCCTTAGAAATATTACTAAGCTATTGCAAAAAGAATCGTAATTTTCTAAGCTACCACGAATATTTTATGGATTTAAGCACTAGAAAATTACGAAAAAGCAAGTTTCGGGTTTACCTTTGCGATTCCGACTTGAAGAACGCTCGGGATGCATGACAATGGTGGGGTAGCCAAAACCTCGATCCAATTCGGAGACTTTTCCAGTGGTTGATGCATGCGGCGTAAATTCACAGATCCGGACAACTGTCGAATTTCCGCGAATTGAGAATACCTACACGAAGCCCAATAATAATATATAAAAAAATCAAGGGTGTTACAGATGGTAATCAATATCAGGATAAAAACAGTTATTTTGTTTTATTAGTTAATTATATAAATTATAATATATATTAAAATATGAAATTACAAATTAATATTTAATTTTTTTAAATTAGTGGTTATCAGTAACCTTCTTATTATTATAATTATTATTATCTTTCAAATTATTTTTTATTTTAAATTATTATTATTAAGAGTGACATATAATAAATAATATTTTTATATAAATAAATTTATAAAAAAATAATATAAATAAATTTTAAATATTACATTTAATCACAAAGTCTTAAATTTTAAAAATTAAATTTAAAAAAAAATAATTTAAATCATATAAGATAATAATGTAAATAATAATAATTAAAAAAGAAATAAAAAATTAAATAATAATTAACATAAAAAATGAGTTATTTATGAAAGATAATATATGATAAACTTATCAAATGAAATGGGATTGTGTGTTGGTAGGATTAAGTATTCGGTTCAAATCAAATTGAATTATTAGAATCGAATTAACTGAATCACCATATTTTAGAAAATGAATCGAATTAAAATGAATGAAAAATCGAATCGAATCGAATTGCTCTATTCTGATTTGATTTAGTTTGAATCAATCGATTTTTAAGTTTTGATTTATTTTTTAATTTATATTTGATTTTTAAGTATTTGGTCTGATTTTAATATTGATTTGAACCTAATAACCATTAACCAATAAAATTAAATAATTTTTGTATATAAAATTATATATAATTTATAAATTTTCTATAAAAATAAATCAATTTAAAAATTAATAAAGTAATTCAATTCGGTTCGGTTCGGTTCAGTTAATTTTTTTCTCTTTAAAATCAAACAGAAATAATCAAAAATTTTAAAATGAATCAAATTATCTTAAAAATCAAACAAAGTTAAGGTGATTCAATTCATTTTATTCGGTTCAAATTGAATTGTACTCAACTCTATGTATTAGATTATATAGGAATAAGAATCATATTAAAATTATTATGATTTTAATAACGGCCTATTTCTATTTCTGATTTATTATATAATTAATATTTAATTACTTAAAAATAATAATTAATATATAAATATTTATCTCAACTAAACTATTATTTTTTTAATATTAACTATAAAGAATCTGTTTAATATTAAAGTTTAAAATAAAAAGAATTTTAAGAAAAAACACTGTAATTGTATCATTAATATTAAATCTTAAATTTGATGGGACTCAACAATAATTTAGATAATGGATATTTATTAGCAGAAATTCACATTCATTTGTTTCCATCCATTTGTAGAGAAAACGGTAAAGCAAGATCTGAATCATCAGACGGCCGTAGATCAGTGGATGGCCATGACCATCTCCCCATCAACAGGTCCACTATACAGTCAAGTATTCAAATCCCTTGGGTCGCTGACGTGGAGGAAAAAGAGCCGCTCAAAAGTTCCAGCAACAGACAAAAGAAATCACACTCTGGAGAAACCCCCGAGACGAGCGAAGAAGAATAACGTAAGGACGTGCATCACAAAGCACACACGCAATTGTACCGAAACCAAACCCGGACGTGTTCCCGTTTCATTAACCGGATTTCATAATCGCCGATACGTCCGGGACTTTTAATGGTTTCAGGATCGGTACTTCCGCTTTCTTCCTTTCGGCGAAAATAGAGAAAGGAAAAAAAGCTTTAGCAGCGAAACCACCACAACCAACAAAACACGAGAGAAGTCGGCGTTTAGAACTCTGCAAACCCTAACCAATTCATCTCTTTTATTCTTTCAATTCGACGCGGAAGTGTTTGTATTGGTTATGCTTCTTGTGGTGCTTGGGCGTTTGGTGATTTTATGGTCATGATTTTGTTTCTCTTTGGGAATTAGTGTGATGATTTTTGTTGGAACATTTCTGAATAGATCGATCGCAGTTTTGAGATTGTGCATGGGCCGATTGGGCTTGTTTGGTTGGCTAATTGAGTAATCGATGGTTTAAAGTATTGATTTGGGTATTGAATTTGGGCTTCAAGTGTATAGAGGTCAAAAGATGGATTTGGTAGCTAGTTGTAAGGTAATTTACTTGTTTGGATAAATTTCTGTTCTATTCAATCTCCTAGTTGCTGTACTTTTCATGTTTTATTAGTTGTGGTTGCTTCAGAAGCAGTTTAATTTGCTTAAGCACGCAAAATTTTTTCGCGTATGGTAGTAAGAGGCTGTTATATGATCAGTTTTGGTGGGCATGAGTTTTTTATTTAGTTGCCGGACTCTTAAGTGGCATCATTGGCTGTTACTGGTTTGAAGTTGCATTTGGTGTTGGCAATTCTCTTGGAGGTGTATGATTACATAATTATCTGTTGGTTGTGCCTTAGTGATTATGGTTAGCAATCAGTACACCTGAATGCTTTCTATTTTTTCTTTTTTATTTTTCTTTTTTTTTTTAAATTATAAAATTTATGTTTGTTCTGCAAATCTTTATGCATGCCTCTGGCTGCCTTGGGTAGTCATGAAAAATGGGGTATTCTTGATGTTGTTAACCCTCAAGAAGCAGCTACTCTTTTTTGAATCAGTTAGTGATTGTGAACGTAGTTCATTCTTTATTGTTAACTTCATGCATCTACTTTAAAGCATTGTTTGAAAACCACACTAAGGTTGGAACATGCATTATTTCCATTTGTTATTTGGAATTTGAGATGTATTTTTTGTTGGGAAGTATGGCTCTATTGAGCGGTTGGGAAAATTATTGCTTCTGTGAATTTCACCTGGCTCCAAAATTGGTTGTTTTGGAATTAGTATGTACCATGTGTATCTGTTGTCTTTCTTCTCATGTGTAGCTCTTCTTGTCACAGTTTCCCTCAATGAAGTATCCTTGTTTTTTTACCCACTTTATGTTCTGTTTGTGAAAAGATTGTGAATTTCTTTTACCCTTATAGGACAAATTGGCATATTTTCGGATAAAAGAGCTCAAGGATGTCTTGACACAGTTAGGTCTTTCAAAGCAAGGGAAGAAGCAGGTAGGTGCTTGCAACATTCCTTATTAAGGTTTTTAGATGTTTGAGTAGTACCATGAACTAGTAATGCTGCCAGACTTATTTAACCTTGGTGGAATGGATTGATTTATGCCCATTTACTGTTTTGTAGTTCTCGATCCTAACCATTTTGCTATTGCATTGTTCGTGTCATGTATTGTCTCATGTCTAACAAGTCCATTCATTTATCAGTTTGCCTCTTAGATAATGGTTTTGTGTTTCGTTGAAGATTCTTTTTATTGCATTATTATTCATGAACAGAAAAAAATTCTTCATGAACTACATGTGCCTATTCTTTTAAATGGCCCATTTACTTCAGTGTGATGTAATGTAATTTTGTTCTACTTTGAAATGTAGGACCTTGTTGACCGAATAATAGCCATTCTCTCGGATGAGCAAGGTAAATGTTCCCCTCTGACCTATTTGCTGTTTATGAAGTAGACATATGTATTTATTGTGAAGACAATCATATACTTATTATTAAATATTAAATTATTAGTCATTTATATTTATAGATAATTCCATATAGATTAACAATGAATCCATGAACTCCTTAATTCACGGCTTTTTTTTTGGTTCTATTTTATTTCATCAATTATTTTTTTAGCGTTCTAGTGTTGAGTTGAGCATAATTTTGCTGTTATATGTCCATGCTCTATATCTGTGATACTAAAGAAATTACCTGTGCGAGGTTATATGCATCAAGTTTAGAGGTGCGTTAAGTTAATTATTTTGTTTATGCATAAAATACATGCTATTTGCATATGTAGATGAACTTATTATAGTTGTTGCAATTCATTACACTGTCAGGGATGTAGATGCTTATTGCACAATGAATTCTATGGTGCAGTCCCTGATTAAAAAAATATATATCTCCAGATGAAGAAAACAATTTGGAATGCTTGTGATTTTGGTGCTATAACATTTTAATATTGTCAACTTAGATTAATTTGATAAGATTTTTTTTGTTTCTAGAAATTTGTGGAAGCTGGTGCAATTACGAATAAAGTTTGATCAATTATGCTATGTCCACTTTTAATTTGAACCTGTGGAGTCAAGAAAAAAAAATTTAATCTGATTTTTCTTCTCCTAGTTTAACTATATGTTTCTACCAGTGGTGCAAGCTTATTACTTACTTTCTGAATTTTGATCATGACTTTTCAATTGTCTTGTTGAGCCTTCTGAGGAAGCTCCAAGTCCCCATTTGTACTTCTTATGTTGTATTTTCTAGTGGTTTGTGTCAGTTTTTAATTGAGGTAGTTATCTTTCCTCTTTGAGGATTTTTTTTTTTTGGAGGGGGGGGGGGGGGGTGTGTGTTGAGGTATTTGTGTTTATGCAGTTGTCATCTCTGAATTTTGTCATTCTGTGTTTTTGATCATTCATTTTATGCCATCATATGTGCAAATAAAATCCTGGATGCCATATTGATCAACCTAAGAATGATTTTAAGTGATTTGCAATTTTATTTGCAGTTCCAAAGACATCAGCAAAGAAAAGTGCTGTGGGAAAGGAAGAGGTGGCAAAACTGGTCGATGACATTTACAGGTTCAACATTACATTCTTGACTTGCAACTTGGATGCTCTTTTTTTTTTTTAATTGTATTTTGTCTTTTGTGTATAACATAATACAATATTTTGGAATTGTCTTTTTTGGTCACAAACTTATTGTATTTTAGTGTTTTTCATTTGTTTCCCTCCATGCACCTTCTGTTCTTTCTTCAGAAAAATGCAGGTTTCTGGGGCCACTGATTTAGCATCAAAGGGACAGGGTGTATTGGACAGCGGCAAGGCAATAATTAAAGGAGACATGGATGATTCCTTTCAGTTGGATACAAAAGTTCGCTGTCCATGTGGAAGTTCACTGGAGACAGAGTCTATGATTAAGGTTTATACTGCATATCTTAATTCTTTTAATGATTTTCATAATATCTAAGTGCAACGTTGTACATGAATTTGATTGATTTGAGTTGATTTTGTTAACCTTTTCTCTACCACACATTCATTAAGTTGTATCCCTGAACAATCTTTGTGGCCTTATTCTACTGGCAGTGTGAGGATGCCAGATGTCGTGTGTGGCAACACATTGGCTGTGTTATAATTCCTGAAAAACACATGGAGGGCAATCCACAAGTTCCTGACTTGTTTTACTGCGAGATTTGTCGACTTAGCCGTGCTGACCCGTATGTATCATCCATGCTTTCTCCTGTTGTATTTTTTGCCTTTACTGATGGGTTAGTCTAAGGTCCCTCCTTCCTGCTGCTTCTCTGTCTCAATAACCTGGGGTGGTGTCTGAGTTTACATCATATGTGCTGCTATTATATATCTTTAGACATCAATTGTTCTTGTGATTTTCCTACTGTTATTTAATATTCTGTATGTATACTTTATGTGCCTCTTGTGGTCCTTGAGCTACTGAATACAAAGCATTCTATATCTACTTTGGCAATGTTTTTATGGACATTCTAATTGTATGTGTTTAGTTGCTTGAGAATAATGTAACTATAACTGCGTTGGTATTTTAGAAGGGTGTCATCCATAGTTGTCAAATCATGATTCGAATTGAGAATCGAAATCCTCATTTTGAGAATTGACAATCAAATCGAATGATAAGATTCGATAAAAATTGTCAAAATTAAAAATGATATATGTTCTAAAAAATAAGTTAAAAAAAATCACAATAACATATTTTGATAAATATAGAATTATCATTTAGCTAATTAGAAGTATCCTTTATATTTAGAACAATATATTCTTATTATGTTATAAATTATGAACTCTTTGATTGTAGACAATGGTTATCATTATGCATATGTTGAAATTTTCATTTAAATTTGATCAAATAGCTAAATGATAAAAAAAGATGGTTAAATCAACAGGTTAGAAGATATTAATATAAAATGTCATAATTTGATAACTATAATTAGAGGATTAAATTAAAAAGAAAAAGAAAAAGAAAAAGAAAGAAAAGGGAGAGGGAAAAGAATGGCTGTTGGAAGAAAAATAGCTAAGGAAAGGTTCTATGTGCACTTTTCATTGTAAAAATAAAGTGAAATATTAAATTTGAAGCTATAGAGTCTAACAACTCTTTAGAAAAAGAATTGACCAAATCAGTTGATTCATATCGATTCATCTGATTCACAATCGAATCGTACGATTCAGTCACAATTTAGGTGCATTTGTGATTCACCCATAGATTTCGAATCGTTGGGATGAGGAATCAAATCGAATCGAGAATCGTAAGATTCTAAGAATAGTGGTGTCATCCGGTGAGCAAGAGATGCAATTGTACTTTAATGTTATAGTCCTATATAAGTGAAAGGGAATATAAATATGATGCCATTATGCCACTAAAAGGAGGCAGCCTATATGACTCTTGATGGTTTATAAAGCATGGATGGTAGAATTGTTCAATCAATGATTGGAGGGATATGAATATGTTGAGGTGCAATAAAAATTATGCTTTCAATCAAGTGGCATCAATTGAGAATGAGAATGATGTGTAGTGAATTCTTTTCTTATCTACTTGGGGTTAGGATAAATCAATTTTAGTTATGAGCAGGTGGGGGGCCTTTGTTTTTTTTTTTTTTTTTTTTATAATTTTGGTTGGGGGTGGGGGGGGGGGGGGGTGGGCTTTGGTTATGGGGTAAATTGATGGTAGTTTATGTGATGCTGTTGGTAGGGGGAAGGTTAAGAAGCTTGATTGTGGCGGGAAAGGAATCACGAGTGATATGATTTTTTTATAGTTGGCTTAAAAAAGTCTTCTGATAGATGAGCAGTTGGACTTGGGCATTGTTAACTGAGGAGATAGATATGATCCTTTTCTTGCTATCTCCAACTTATGGGGCGAAAGCTAAATTGCTAGATTAAAATCTTTTAGAGGCTTATTGCCAGCTCGCATTCTTCACTGGCATCTTGTGTAGGATAATTCTTGTCATTAATCCCTAACTTCTTTTCGTTTGATGTTGTGGTGATTGGTTTGTCATGTTGCTGTCATTTACTTTTAGTGATGCTGCAGTATTTGCATCTTATGGAATCATTTTTGTTCCTTCATATACAGTTTTCTGGTTGCTGTTGAACATCCTCTTTATCCTGCGCAGTTGGCTACTACAAATATTCCAACTGATGGGTGAGTGCATTGTTTATTCATTTCCCATTTGACTTCTCAGAAGTTGTGAAACCTATATATTTTTTTCTCCACCAGTTCTTAGAATCCATCGTAAAATTTGTAATTGAAGTAGAGGTTCTTATCGCATAATACTTGCAAAATGTAAATTTTGTGACTTTTTTTTGGATGGCACATGCATGTGTGCTGGAATAGATGCACATATTACTTATATATGTGCAATGATTGCACTACTGAGTTTGGAGTTGGCATTTAGTGTTTCTTTCTTGTCTTTTAATTAAGAAGATAATTAAAAGAAGGTAAACAAGCTGTTATTTTTTCATACTCAGAGCTTGTTAGCGTTTTTCCCTTTTAATTAAGATGGTAAACGAGTTCTCATTTATTTATGCTAAGAGCATGTTAGCATCATCACTTGTGTTTAACATTATATTTTTTGGCTTTGAATTTTCCAGTTCAAGCCCAGTGCAGAGTGTAGAGAAAACATTTCATCTTGCAAGGGCGTACAAGGACTTATTGACAAAACAAGAATATGATATTCAGGTTGGGTAGTGTACAACTTTTTTGGATTCTATTCAATTATAAACATACTGATGGTTGTTTGTGATGCTGTTACCTTTTAGGCTTGGTGTATGCTTTTGAATGACAAGGTTCCATTTAGGATGCAGTGGCCACAATATGCAGATCTACAGGTCAATGGTATGGTGTTCAGCTTTTTGCTTCAACTAGTCATCAATGTCTATTTTGCTTTTTATTCCTTTGACTTGAATGTGTAGTATTTGAGAAGTATTCTGTTATTTTCTCTCAGTAAACAGAAATCATCAGAATATCCATGTTATATAACTTATGTTTGGGTTGGCACTAGGCAGCAAAATCTTTATGTGTGTTTGTTATGACATACGTATGCATTATATAAATTTTATTCAATTATGGCATAATATTATTGTAATGATTTTTTCCTTTGGTCCAATTATTTATCTTATCTTTTTTTTTTAATTTATTTTTTGGTAATTTGTAGACTGTTGTTTCCTTGTCAATTTATTAAATTATTTGTGACCTGCAGGTGTGCCAGTTCGAGCTATTAACAGACCTGGTTCACAATTATTGGGGGCTAATGGTCGTGATGATGGTCCAATTGTGAGTTTTTATCCTTCTACGTGCACAGTTTGACTTATGGTTGTTAATACGTTTGTCATATCTGAATTTTATTTGATGGATGTGAGTGTGTCCGCATGCTTTCAGCATTCTCACACACATACATTCAAAAATTTCACACACACACATTTTTAGTTTGGAACTTCCTTTTGAATTATGAATTGTCTACCTTTTTTTTTTTTTAATTAGATCACGCCATGTATAAAAGATGGGATCAATAAGATATCATTAACTGGATGTGACGCTCGTGTCTTCTGTTTAGGAGTTAGAATTGTGAAGCGACGAACCGTTCAACAGGTAATTATATATCTTCCTTCCTAGTACCTACCCATCCACCCCCTTTTTTTTCTGAATATTCTTTGTTCAATAGAAAGAATTATAGGTGAAAAATATATCTATTTGCTTTTCCTGAGATCCAGTTTAGTCCTAGCGTTGTTGTTATATTCTGTTTGTGTAGATACTCAACTTGATTCCAAAAGAGTTCGATGGTGAGCATTTTGAAGATGCACTTGCTCGAGTTTGTCGTTGTGTTGGTGGTGGAGCGGCAGACAATGCTGATAGTGACAGTGACCTGGAAGTTGTTGCAGAATCTTTTACTGTTAGTCTCCGCTGTCCAGTAAGTCATACCTTCACTATTTTGTTTTGTGATTTCATGCTTCCATGTAAGTGTCTGGTTTTGCAATTTGTTGTATGTAGAAGGCGAGTCATATAACTACGAAAAAAATTGCCAACTCCAACCCTACATATCTTTGGCCATGCATTTGTTTTGGTTACCCTTATAATATTCAACATGACTAACAATGGCCCCTAATTGTCCTTGACTTTTGGTGTGTGTAGATTAATTCTGTAATAAGTATAAAACTTCCAACCATTCGGTGGCTTGAATAGAGTTTTTCAAAAGAAAGAAGTGTCCTAGCATATGGGTGAATTATGGGTGAATTATTTAATACACCACTTGCACTATCATGCATGTCAAAACTACTTTTTTTTTTTTTTTTTGCACTCTATCTAATATTTTCTATAGTGCTTGGGCTTCTCTAATTGTAGTGTCTTTTTTTTTTTTTTTGGTAGAGAGGAGGGAAGACGAGAGAGGGGGGGGGGGGGGGGTTGGGAATGGGGACCCTCTAACTTCCCTATTCATTGTTTGTTAAGATTTAAGAATTAGAAGAAGACCAAAAAAAAAAAAAAAAAGGGAAGAAAAGAAGGGAAGAGGAGAGAGAATTCAAAAGGCTACATCTTTATTCTCATTACTTCCATAAAATAAAAGATTATATATATATATATATATATATATAGAAGTCTCCTATAATTACTCTACTTAATCTGGAATATAAATCCTATGCTAAATAGCTTTACTAATTAGAAATACAAAACATTTATACTTAGGAATATTAATCCTATACTAAATAGGAATGTAACTAAATATAAATATCGACTTTCCACAACGTTCTCCCTTTAAATGAATCTCATAAATTACAACACTCTCCCCCTGATAAGATTCTCATTGAAGCCAATAACTGCAATGGGTCTGATAATCCATCTGGTTCAATAATGCAAAGTAACAGTAACATACCAAATTCAAAAACAACTACACAAAGGAATGAACACTAATAGCAAACCATCTCCCAAGGCAATGTAGACGAGGAAATATCAGCACAAAGAAGCTCACAGGGTTGCATTTCCCTCTACAAAGGTGATGCGGGTGAGGAAACACAAAAACAGTAGGTGGATCTTTGACCAAACAACCCATATGGTTGCAATATAGTAGCTGTCCAAACTTCAACAAACCTTCAAAGGGAGTATCAAAAGGGCAGCAAAACACAAATAGGGTTGCAAGTCCCCTAAAGAAGAACCAAGCAAAGGAGGGCGAGTGACAATATGTCCCAAACCAAAAAATTCTTACAGTAATCCTAATCTCAACAGCCACTGAAACAATGTTCCAAACCAGGCAAGAGAACCTTCAAAGACGCAACAAACACAAAACCAAAAATGACAGCGATCAAATATCTCTCGAATGGACAAAATACAAAAAGAGAATGCCTTCAATAGTGCAGGAATACACACATCAACTGAGGCCAAAAGAACTCCCAAGAGAGATCCAATCATCAGTCTTACAGTAGCCATAGTAGCCCAAATCCTTGAACCAATCACAGTTGCACAAGAATAGCGTCACAATTTTAACGCTAACAGTACGAAAGGTTCAATTTCAAGTTCAACTACCTAGGATCACCAAAATTCAAAGTTGTCCATAGAACTACATTCCACCCTTCAATGCGACATTAGAGAGAATGGATTATTGGACGATGTCAGACGACGTGCAAAATTTCGCAAGTGCATGGATCATTAATAAGTAATAGAGTGATGAGTAGAATATCGTTTCGACAGAGATCGTAATGCATACTGAACTGAATTGTAATCTTAATTAACTATCAAATTCTATTCATACCAAAAGAAAAAAATTAAAAACTTTTTATCACTAATGGCAAAATGTAAACTAATTAAGTAAATTGAACATTAATAAATTAAAACATTCTAGAGCTAGGGGTTCATACTTTAATCAATCATAGATTTAATCCAATTTATTCAACAAATGAAAAATTATAACTTTAAAGGAAATTAATCCTAAGTTACTGTAATCCCTCTCTAATTCGAGCTGTATTCCAATTAACATAAATCCAACTCTCATGGCATTTAAATTGGATAAATTTTAACAACTGTCCTTAAACTTGTATGGTTGTAATATTATAGTCCTTCAACTTTAAAATGTAACATAAAACTCTTTCAACTTTCAAATTTTGCACAGTAAAATTCCTTTGACTTTCAATTACTGATTTTCCAGTTAGATGCTAACGTAAATAGATCCAGCATGGCGCTTAGTCAGTATTTTTCTTTCCTTATGCAAAGTGTAAAATTAGTCTCAACACATGAAAAATTATTCTCTATAGAGAATAGAAGGATTCAATTTACACAGGGCTTGAGAGAGGGAAGAGAAATGATGACTAAACATTAAGCTAAAATTGTCCAGGTCAACGTCTCCACTAGTGAAGGATCTTCATCGGATTGAAAAGCTTTTATTCTCTGAACTGTTGGAACTCCATCATCATTGTTCCCTTTGAAATACACTGCATTTGCAGAAGGCATAAGATTATTGATCACAAGAGACTCATTATCAGTAGTTTTGTTAGGGCATTTCCTGAGTTGAAATGAACTCAACTCAACTCAACCAAGCCTTTATTCCAAAAATTTGGGGTCGGCTATATGGATTCGCTTTCTCCACTCTGAACGATTTTGGGTTAAATCCTCAGAAATGTGTAATGCTTCTAGGTCATGTTGTACTACTCTCCTCCAAGTCAATTTAGGTCTACCCCTTCTTTTCTTTCTATCTTCTAATCTAATGTGCTCTACTTGTCTAACTGGAGCCTCCGTATGTCTACGCCTCACATGACCAAACCACCTCAATCTCCCTTCTCTCAACTTATCTGCAATTGGCACAACTCCTACCTTTTCTCTAATGTTCTCATTACGGACTTTATCTAGTCTAGTATGGCCACTCATCCACCTTAACATTCTCATCTCTGCAACTCTTATCTTAGATGCATACGACTCTTTCAGTGCCCAACACTCACTACCATATAACATAGCCGGTCATTATGGGTCATGCGGTAAAATTTTCCTTTTAATTTATTGGGAATCTTACGATCACATAAAACTTCCGTGGCACGTCTCCACTTCAACCATCCGGCTTTAATCCTATGACTAACATCCTCCTCACATCCCCAATCTACTTGAAGGACTGAGCCTAGATATTTAAAGTGATTACTTTGGGGCAGTATCACTCCATTCAAACTAACTCCTTCCCTATCACCAGTTTGGCCTTCACTGAACCTGCAATGCATGTATTTTGTCTTCGTTCTACTTAACTTAAAACCCTTTGACTCTAAAGTACTTCTTCAAAGTTCTAGCTTTCTATTGACTCATTCTCGTGTCTCATCTATCAGAACAATATCATCCGCAAATATCATGCACCAAGGAATACTCTCTTGTATATGTTTCGTCAGTTCATCTAAAACTAATGTAAAAAGGTAAGGGCTTATGGCTGATCCTTGGTGTAATCCAATTGAGATCGGAAAATCTCTTGTGTCCCCTCCCACTGTGCGCACAATAGTAGTTGCTCCTTCATACATATCTTTCAATACTTGTATGTACCTAATAGATACCCTCTTTTGTTCTAACACATTCCATAAGACCTCTCTTGGGAACACTATCGTAAGCCTTCTCCTAATCAATAAAAACCATGTGTAGATCTTTCTTCACATCTCTATATTTCTCCATCAAGCTTCTAATGAGAAAGATCGCTTCCATAGTAGAACGACCAGGCATGAAACCAAATTGATTGAGAGAGATAGAAGTATCATGACGTAGTCGATGCTCCACAACTCTCTCCCACAACTTCATAGTATGGCTCATGAGTTTAATTCCCCTATAGTTTGAGCAACTCTGTATGTCTCCCTTATTTTTAAAAATAGGTACTATAATACTCTTCCTCCATTCATCAGGCATTTTCTTTGAGTTTAGAATCTTATTAAATAATTTAGTTAACCATTCCACTCCCATATCTCCCAAATACTTCCACACTTCAATTGGTATTTTATCGGGTCCACAGGCTTTACCCACTTTCATTCTCTTAAGTGCTTCCTTTACTTCTAAAGATCTAATCCTTCTAGTATAATTCACATTCTTTTCTATTGGTCTATAATCTATATTCACGCTATTACCATTTTGACTATTATTAAAGAGATCATTAAAATAATTTCTCCATCTTTCTTTAATGTCCTCATCTTTCACCAACATTTTTCCTTCTTTATCCTTAATGCACCTAACTTGATTGAGATCTTGACATTTCCTTTCTCTCCTCCTTGCTAATCTATAAATATCTCTCCCTTTCTTTAGTTCCAAGTTTCTCATATAACTTTTCAAAGGCTTGTGCTCTTGCTTGACTAACTGCCTTTTTTGCCTCTTTCTTTGCTATCTTGTACTGTTCATATGCCTCATTATTATCACATTTAGATAATTTCTTATACCATTCCCTTTTTCTTTTCACTGCCTTTTGTACTTCCTCATTCCACCACCATCTCTCTTTTGAGGGTGGTCCATGTCCTTTAGACTCTCCAAGTACTTTTCTAGCTACTTCTCTAATCTTTGATGCCATATGTATCCACATATCATTTGTCTCCATATCCAGCTTCCATACTTCAGACTCGAGAAGCTCGTTTTTGAACTTCACTTGCTTTACTCCTTTGAACTCCAACCACTTTGTTCGAGCTACACTATTTCTTCTGACCTTACTTGAATTGAAAGTCACTAAATGTGACTCTCTTTTTATAAAGTAGGTATTTGCTAGTATTAGGTCGTATGCCATAGCAAAATCCAGGATGCTTTTTCCCTCCTCATTTCGACTACCAAAACCAAAACCTCCATGAACATTCTCATAACCTTGTCTATCACTTCCTACATGCCCATTCAAATCTCCACCAATGAAAACATTCTCTTCATTCGGTATGTTTTGCATTAAATCATTCATATCTTCCCAAAACCTTTGTTTACTCTCACTATCTAGTCCTATTTGTGGGGCATAAGCACTAACTATATTTATTGTTTCTCCTTCTAGTACTAGCTTTACTAGTATAATTCTATCTCCTACTCTTTTCACAGCTATTACTGAGTCTTTCAATGTCCTGTCTATGATTATACCCACTCCGTTCTTGTTTCTCTCCTTTTCGGTAAACTACAGTTTGTACCCTGAATTACCCACTTCCTTACTTTTCTCTCCTACCCATTTAGTCTCCTGAATGCAAGCAATATTCACCCTTCTCCTTTCCAAGGTATCCACAAGCTCCATTAATTTTCTTGTAAGTGATCCAACATTCCAAGTACCAACCCTGATCCTCCTCTTATCCTGTTCCTTCCTAATTGGTCTCCTTCTATGATATCTTCTATTGTTTTCTATGTCTATCTTGTGTTCTGTTCCACTATTTATTCTACTATCTGTCCTATGGACTAACTTCTTTACCCACAGCCGTCCATGATGTGGGAACCCTTGCTCACTTAACACCACACCCGGGCGCCGGCATGGCGCGTCGCTTTCGGTGAAAGCCCTACACTCTTGCATATTTCTCACTACACCCGGTGAAAAAGATTCTGATAGTCATCTAAATGGCGAGCATACAGATCAGAATATGACAGATTTATTATTGACTTCAAAGCACGAAGAGACTCGGAAGTAGGATCTTTCCTTGAATCTAATGGCTCAGTAAATGGGCTTTCAAAAGAAGAAGAAGCCACTAAAAGCAACAAAGCCCAATCTGAACCTTCAACCTTCAATGTCATGTTGTCCAAAACATGTATCAAACCTATGCCATCATTAATCTGTAAGTCAAGAACAGCAGAAAACTTCATAAACTTATATCCCTTCACTGTCTCTATCAACTCATCAACACCTTGATGTTACTCAGAATTGGTCCTCTAACAACTCTAGCTAGTACTTCTATTGGCATTCAGGTTATCTATCCTGTTGCATTTGATCCAACTATTTTATCTTTTCCTTTTGCACTTCTATATATATACATATTCTATGATTTATCTATGCTAACTTTTGACCTTATCCTTTCTTTTACTTAAATTATACTCGTCTTGAGCAATAAGAAGCTAAGGAGAAACTCAGGGAATAGTAGCAATGCATTCACTATGTAATCTCTGTTTCTGTCCTTTAGACTACATACTACCCACTACCACCTCGAGGAAGGGATCTGTAGGAATTCTATTTTTCTCACTTCCACTTAAAAAGCCAAAACTTAAAATATTAGGTATCCAAACCTGTTATTAAATTCAAAGGCTTTATATCTATCATGATCTGATTACTTATGATTTCTACAGTGGAAGTTATACCCTCTCTAGGGTACTTGGGCCAACTACTCTCTATCACACTCTACAATCTATATAAGTTCAAGGACGGTTATTAAAATTTACCCCATTTAAATTAATTAAAATCCATTAAGTTCTTGGCTAATTAATAGATCCTCATAAAATTTTAGACTATTTATAGATCAAGAATTCTAAGTTCAAAATCCTATTTATTCCGATACCAATTTTCATCTTTCAGTTCTTCAATTGATATCTTAAATCAACACTAGGTATCTACCAACACAAAGCATGCATTAAAAATACAGATATTGAATCAGAGAACAAGAATCCTAATTTATTGGGGAAATTTGAATCATAAAATGAGAAAACTACTTATTCATGGTGATTTTTACAATCAAGTTCATGAAATAAGAAAGAAAAGACATGAAATGGAATAGAACTAAAGAACTCAAATGGAAAATTGCAGTCTTGGATTCTTGGAACTTTAGTTGGAACTCCTTCTAGCAATCTTGCAAATCCCTCTCTTCTCTTACTTCTCTCAAAGTTAATTTGCTCTCTTCAAAGTGAAAAGGCCCATCCCCGATAAAACTCTGACTTCTTGTATTTATATCTGATGAAAAACTCTTGTTTTAGAGTCCTAGTAGCCTTAGAAAACCTCCAAGAACAGCTAGGAAATGTGTGAGGTCGAGTTTGGGATTCTATCTTCGAGGATTACATGGCCCGTGTAACTTCTTTAATGTGGAAGGGTTAGACCATATAACTTGCTGCCTTGCACTTCCTCAAGTTCTTCTGGCACAGGTAGTTGCATAGCTTGTGTAATTTTAATGGCTCCAGGTTTGGCTTTGCACGGTCTGTGCAACTGTTTGCACGTTCTATGCATTCTTCAATGCCCTCCAAAGCTTGATTTTAAGCCTCGGACTTCATTCCGATCGCATCCTTACCTTCCTAGACTACTTAAACATACCTGATAAGATTCAAAAACCAAGGGATTGGACCAAACTAATACATATCCTAGAAAATGACCAAAAATACCTAGAAAATAAATAAATAAATAAATTACTAAACATGAACAAAATGCACTAAATATTAATCTTAAGTGACTATATGATGTGCCTACATCAGATGCGCCTCCACGCGCTAGGAAGTGAGGTAGCAGCAGAAACTCAGATGTGGTGCATGACAACCACTCGCCAGTCTTCTGGTGACTGGACTTCGTGGAAATGCGGATCGGTAGCAAATAAATCTTCCTAGGGTGGCGGTGAGACAAAAGTATCACCTAAATTGATGAGGTGCAGTAGCTTCTCAACAAGGAAGCTTGAACAACGGGTGAGAAAACCAATGAGAAAACATGACAGAAAACCCTCAAGAGACAAAGCAAGCTCTGATACCATGTTAAGATTTAAGAATTAGAAGATGAAAAAAAAGGAAAAGTAGGGAAGAGGAGAGAACTCAAAGGGATACATCTTTATTCTCGCTACTTCCATAAACTAAAAGATTACATATTTATATATATAAATCTCCTATAATTACTCTACTTAATTGGGAATATAAATCCTACACTAAATAGCTCTACTAAGTACTAATTAGGAATACATTCCATGTATATTTTGGCAATATGAATCTTATACTAAATAGGAATCTAACTAAATATAAATATTGACTTTCCATAACAATTGTGAAGGGTCTGTTCCCATGATTTGAATTTGTGACCTCCTGGTCAAAGTTGTTGCAGTGGAGTATAGAATATGGAATGTTTTTTTTTTCTTCTCTATTTAAGAGTGGTAACTCTGTTAAACAGGAGAATTTTTTTTCCTTGTAATTGATTATATTTCTGTATCAAATAATTGATTTGCAGTCTTTATTTCTTCTGTAGTGAGCTTTAATTTGAAGTTGACGAGGATATTTTGCAACATCGATTTTTTGTAATTAATATGAAAAGTCAAGTGATTGCTTTAGATATTGATTTCCATTGTTAACCCATGCATAGATGAGTGGTTCAAGAATGAAGGTTGCTGGAAGATTTAAACCTTGTGTTCACATGGGTTGTTTTGATCTTGAAGTTTTTGTGGAAATGAACCAGCGTTCTAGGAAGGCAAGTTAATAATCATTATCCTATTTTTAGTATGTTCTTTTATATTGTTTTGTGTCTCTGAGTAAGCACTGGATTACATGCAGTGGCAGTGCCCTATTTGTCTCAAGAACTACTCATTGGAGAACGTAATCATTGATCCCTATTTCAATCGCGTCACTTCTAAGGTAGTACTTCCTGATCTGTCATCCCATCCTTGATTGGATGAACCTTGCATATCATAATATTGTTTATTTTGGTGGTGGTGCAGATGCGGCATTGTGGTGAAGATATAACAGAGATTGAGGTGAAACCAGATGGTTCTTGGCGTGTAAAAACCAAAACTGAAGCTGAGCGAAGGGATGTTGGTGAACTTGCACAGTGGCACTATCCTGATGGTTCTCCATGTGTACCTAATGGGGGAGAGCTCAAAGCAAAAATGGAAATGGATAAACAGATCAAGCAGGAAGGTACTTCAGAAGGTTATAATGGTACTGGTTTGAAACTTGGAATCAGGAAGAACTGCAATGGCTTTTGGGAAGTTAGCAGACCTGGGGATGTAAATACCTCTTCTTCTGGTAATAGATCGCAAGAAAAGTTCAGAAACCAGGAACAGAAAGTTATTCCAATGAGCAGTAGTGCCACTGGCAGTGGTCAGGAGGGTGAAGATCCAAGTGTAAATCAGGATGGTGGTGGAAATTTTGATTTTACAAACAATGGTATAGAACTTGATTCATTTCCTCTAAATGTGGATTCAGCATATGGATTTGCTGACCGTACCTTTTCTGCACCAGTAGGGGATGCTGAAGTTATTGTTCTTAGTGATTCTGATGATGATAATAATATTTTGATGACATCTGGAGTTGTCTATAAGAACAATCAAACTGATGATGGTGGGGCTGCTTTTCCAATGCCTCCTCCTGGAACCTTTCCTGAAGATCCTACAATTGGGAATGGTTTGGGCTTTCTGAATCCTAATGATGATGAATTTGGGATGCCTCTCTGGCCTCCTGGAAGTCAAGCCGGCCTCCAATTATTTAATTCAGATGATCCAAATGCCTTAGTTGATTTGCAGCCTGGTCCTATCAACTGTCCCATGTCAATGAATGGTTATACATTGGCTCCAGATACTGTCATGGGACCTGCTAGTTTAGTGCCAGATTCTTCTGTTGGCAGATCTGACACTGACATAAATGATGGCTTGGTTGATAACCCCTTAGCATTTGGTGGCGAAGATCCCTCTCTTCAAATTTTTCTTCCAACTAGGCCTTCAGATGCATCAGGGCAGCCTGATTTGAGGGATCAAGCTGATGTGTCAAATGGTGTCCGAACAGAGGATTGGATTTCTCTAAGACTTGGTGGTGGTGGTGGTGCCACTGGCAGTCATGGCGACTTAGTTCCTGCAAATGGACTAAATTCGAGACAGCAGATGCCACCGAGAGAAGGTGCAATGGAGTCTTTGGCTGACACTGGTTTGTCTCCTTTTTCTTGATGCCCTGTAGTAGATTGATGGTTTTAGATGCCATATTACTGCTGTCAATTCTTGAATCTGTTTGGAGCAATCTAATAAATAGTTTTCATATATTCTCCAAAAAAAGTAGTTTTACAGTATAATATGCCTTCCATTGCATCAGCAGGTATCTTCTTCTGCTAACTTTTTGTGTAGCTATTACAGTTCTAAGTTGTGATTATTCCTGCTTCTGCAGCTTCTTTGCTTCTTGGTATGAATGATGGTAGACCTGAGAAGGCAAGTCGGCAAAGATCTGATAGCCCTTTCACGTTTCCTCGCCAAAAACGTTCTGTTAGACCACGGTTGTATCTTTCTATTGACTCAGACTCGGAGTAACGAAGTGGAGTTTATTTTGCTGAGATTACTGTTGCTTTCATTAAAATTTCTTGGAGATCAGCATTTCCTGGGATGATATGGTGATTAAAAAGCATATCGACATTTGGTTCCTATGATATGGAAGTCTTGGATGAGGCATGAAGCATATACATCGGGAACAATGTCATCAGGAAAACTGTCCTCTTAAAGTTGTGTTGGCAGCTGAAGATTTTTTTTACAATTGGTGAGCTGTAGGCCTCATAAACCCTTCTCAATTTTGTGCGGTATGACCTGGTTTCTGATGTTCTTTGTTCTATCAGGGGTTATTACAAGCACTCTCTTTCTCCCATCTTGACAAAGATCTATGTCTGGTGCTGGTAAATTGTACAGTAGATAGTCAATTGAATCTGAAAATTGGATTAACCCATTGGTTTGTTGCAAACCTTTGGATGTAATGGGGAAGTCCTTAGTTTATAACACAAGTATCCCCCTTTTTTTTGGGTCTCTGTTTAATGACGAGAGCAAAGAGCTTGTATATGTCTCAGATTCAGTTATTATGGAAAGAATAAGGTATTTTGGTCTTATCTTAGCTGTTCAGAACTGGGGCACAACTGTTGAATATCTAATGTTTGTTTTAGAAATCATTGGCCGGGGAACCTGCTATTAGGTGTTCCTTTGTCACCATGAAATACAAGTTTTTCAAGCACCGCAGATATTGACGGGCTCTATATATGCTTCTGCTAATTTCTTGTCAAGGGATGATCAATATCCCCCTCAAATCATCCACAGTTCCATGCGCCCCCACCACAAAAAAAAAAAAAAAAAAAACTCTCTCTCTAGCTGGTTCCATCAGTAGAAGCATGCCCGTAGTTGATGGCCAGTGTTTTGTGTATGTGTTGGGTGATTTTTTTTCAGAAATTTAAGCTGTGGTGTGGGGATACTGGATTCTTATTGCATTTTTGACAACAGTATTTTAGTTTTTGTTGTAGTTGAAGTTTTTGGGTGAAGATTAAGTTGGATAAATTCATATGGTTGCCAACGAAATTCATACGCTATCTTATTGTTTGCTGGGAATTATTTTCCTACTCTACACGCAATTGAGGTATATTGTCGGTATTGCTTGAAAGTGATTTAGTTTGAGGTTTAATGGACCTTGGAGCGTGGGTGAAACTTGATTAGTGTTTTCTCATACTAGTATTGTAAGAAAGAGTACGTCATGCCAATTATCATGGTGATTGGTATGTCTAGTGGTGTATCTCAGCTTCAGATTGTTCATGTTATGTTGTGTAGGAGATTATGCTAGGATTAACCTAATTATAGCTTTGAGATTAGTGAATTCCCCATGTTTCAGGGAGAATGGTAGGAGCTATAAGCTTATTTATGGCAAACCCGCTTTGCCATTGGCACCTGCATCTCTCAAATTTCTTCCTTGTCCGCCCACACGCGATCCCCAATCAGTTTCACCTTATTATAAAGTAGATCTCTTATCTTCTTCATTAAATATTAAAAAATTTTCTCACTAAATTGTTGTTTGTCCAAAGTGAGAAGAATTTATATGGTTTCTAATATTTATTTTTTATTTTGTTTATGGCTATTATTTATTTAAAGTTTTCCTTCAAATTGATCATTATTTGCTGTGAATAACTTAATTTTGTGCCTCAATTTTTTTCTCAAAAATTCATTATTTCAAAATAAGTATTTTTTTTATATATATAAATGAAATGCTCGATAATAAGTAATTATAATTTCAAATAATTTAAAGTATAAAAAGCATGTTTATTCATTTAATTACTAATTTGAATGTAGCAGGGGTTTTTTGTGGTCGCCTGGACGAGTTTTCACCGAAGTGAGAAAAGTGAGGAGTCGCCACTTTAATTTTGAGGGAAATTAAAGAAAATCATTTGTAAAAGTAAATTAAGAAAGAAATCACTTCAAAAACAGATATTTTAGATTCGGAGTTCGTATACTGGTAGGGAAGGTGCTAGGCACCCCACCTCGTCCCTCAATGAGGGTAAGCAGATTTAACATTGTGCTCTTCATAAATTAAAATTGGTAATTAGGGGGATTGAAGTGACGATGTTAATCCTTCGTATAGATAAAAGGAAAATTTGATAGTCCACTATTCAGGGCTACCTAAGAACATGAGTACATGAGATGACCCTTAGTGAGTAGGCGTCGTGTAGCGAATTTTTGTTTAGGGGTTACTTTGTATATTGAAGTTGTAATATTTTAATTTGGATTTTAGTTGAGAGAATTCGGGTAAGAAATTTCTCCCGATCTCTTGATCTATTTTGTTAAGAGTTTCAGCGGGAGATTTCGAAACTCTCTCCCGATCTCTTAAAATATTCTGTTTAAAGTTTAAGGATCTCGGATAAGAACTCTTCTCCGATCTCCACATATTTTTAAGATTTTGGCTGGAAACCGGGTAAGAACTCTCTCCCGATCTCTTAAAGTATTCTGTTTAAAGTTTAAGGATCTCGGATAAGAACTCTCCTCCGATCTCCACTTATTTTTTAAGATTTTGGCTGAGAATCGGGTAAGAACTCTCCTATGATCTCTTAAAGTGTTCTATTTAAAGTTTGAGTGAAGGATCTCAGATAAGAACTCTCCTCTGATTTTTACATATTTTTAAGATTTTGGTTGAGAATCGGGTAAGAACTCTCCTCCGATTTCTTAAAGTATTCTGTTAAAAATTTAAGCGAAGGATCTCGGATAAGGACTCTTCCCCGATCTCTACATATTTTATGATTTTTGGTTGAGAATCGGGTAAGAAGTCTCCCCTGACCTCTTAACGTATTCTGTTAAAAATTTAAGTGAAGAATCTCGGATAAGGACTCTCCTCCGATCTCCACATATTTTATGATTTTTGGTTGAGAATTGGGTAAGAACTCTCTCCCGACCTCTTAACGTGTTATGTTTTTTTTTTGTTTTTTTTTTTTTTAAATTAAACCAAGCTCGAGTAAGGATTCTCCCCCGAACTCCTAATGTGTTTGCGTTAAAAATTACATTGAGGCCGAGTAAAGCTTTTCGTAGCCTACGAGACCTTATAACTAGATAGTGGACGAAAGACCGAACTCTTTGCCGATCTTCTGCCTGATCATTTTATTAGAACTCTTCGATTAGCGATATCCGATCTCTTTTATGTCGCTAGTCCGGGATCCGATCTCATCTTAATTCCCGATCTATCGTATTTTCACCTAGTTTCGTTCTGAGGCCTGATCTCATAACTTGTTTATTTGACCTATTCTTATTTCTGATCAATTCGACCTTTTGCTACGCCTATCTTTTGTCACTTTTCATTCATTTAGGCCTGAAGCTCTCATGTTAAGATACTTCTACCTATATCTTTTAGATTATCTACAAGTTGTCCACGACCTGAACGTTTGTTCTCGATGGAAATGAAAACTAAGAGGTGATAAATAGAGTTTACGAGTGAATAGAAAAAGAAGACCCGGGAAATAACTATTAGCCTGGATAATCTACTTTGAGATTTTAGTGCGACTGAATATAAAAGAAATTTTAAGAATAAAAACGGAGAAAATAAAGCATGAGTATTCGATAAAATGACAGTCTAGACACTTACCTGTGGGAAGTTGAGGAGACAGATGAGCCAACTCCGGTGTCCACAAATCTTGTAGAGGTGAAAGTTGACGGAAGAAGAACTTGATTCGGCTATTAGAAGTTTGATGTATGCAATGTTGTGTACTAAGCCGGATATCGCATATGCTGTTAGTTTGACTAGCAAGTACCAATCCAATCTAGGTTTGGAATACTGGATAGCTGTCAAGAATATCTTTAAGTACTTGAGAAGAACTAAGGATGTATTCTTGATATATGGAGGTGGTGACTTGCAATTGGATGGTTGTACTGATTCTGATTTCCAATCAGATATCTATGATAGAAAGTCTACCTCTAGGTTTGTGTTCATTTGTAATGGAAGTGTAGTTAGTTGGAAGAGTTCCAAATAGAGTATGACTATAGATTTCACTACAGAGGCAGAGTATATTACTGTATCAGATACTGCAAAAAAAGCTGTTTGGATATAAGGAACCCCGATCTCACCAGAAATCCAAACACATAGAAAGGCGCTACCACATTATCAGAGAAATAGTTGGGCAAGGCGATGTAGCCATGCAGAAAATAGCATCAGCTGAAAAACCAGCTGATCCATTCACTAAGCTTTTGTCACAAGCTCAGTTAGATTGACATCATGAGAAGATGGGTCTAAGATATTGTAATGAATGACTCTAGTGCTAGTGGGAGATTGTTAGTAGTATGCCCTAGAGCATATAGTTTAGTATGTATCTGGTACATGTTTTATTAATAAAAGGCATTTTCACTTTTCCATTTACATAATATATTTATGTGTAATAGAAAAGGTTCATTAATATTTTGTTAGAAATTCTATTCTTAAGTTGTTAAGAATATGAGTGACAGTATTTCTAGTACAAAGTATCATAAATAGGTTTACAATCGAGGATACTTCACAATAAGGACATGACTTATCCAGAAAGATTGTAATCATGTTTGTTCCCAAGTTATTTATATGAGATGTAAATAAGATGGAATGGTGAGTCTCATGCCATATAACAAACATGATAGGCACTTATATATAATAAGTAGGCCAAACTAGTGACACTTATGACAAACAAATGGAGTTTACTCTTGTCAATGCATTGTAATAAATCATATCAGTGCATATAATCTTTAGACCTGAGATAGCATAATTATCTTATATATAGGTGGTTTGAGTTTGATACTGTTTTTATACTTGTACTGTGTATGGGTATATGGGCATGTATTGGCTCCTACTAGTTATATATGGAGGTAGGTGTTGATCAAGATGTAATCTGTTCCTCTAAGTAAATAGGGATAAAATCCTATGTTTATTTAATTGTTCTTAATGTTTCAAGTTCCTAGCTAGGATAGATAGATTTAATCAGAAAAGAGTTTCTGATGAGAAAATTTTTTAATCAAGAACTGGAATTAAAAGAGAACATAATATTCATAGCAAATGGGGTTTGACATAAACCATGACTCCAGCTTGAGTTGAGATTTTGTAACAGAGAGATTCTAGTGCATGGCAACATATGATTATAGGCTCATTTAAGATAAACCTTATTACTAATTGGGTGGCCATGGTATGCTATGCTAGGTGTTAGCCATGGTCTATGAGGTGCATAAAATGATTTAGAGAAATCATTTATGGTAAAAAAGAGTTCTGATGATATTAAGAGTTGATATCATGTCTCATTGCCAATTAGTGATGAGCCTAGTAAGTCACACACATATATAAGTAATCACCAAATTAAATATGATTTAATTAATTAATTAAAGAGTTTAATTGATTAATTAAATAGGTTTGGTTTGCAATTAGATTGCAAAGTCCATAGCATGGCTTGAAACTAAATCTAGGTTATTGGATGTATAGTATAAGTTAAATTTATATTTAAAGTTTTTTAATATGAATTTAATTAATGAAAAATTAATTAATAGAGATTAATTAATTAATTTATATTTGATATAAATTGATTAAAAGAAGAGAAATAATTATTTTGGGTTGAGAACTTAAAATTAAGACACAGAGGTATTTTGATCATTCACTGGGTGACATGTGGCACCATGAGATGGTGACACATGATACTACACATAAGCTTGCCATATGTCTTTTAATCATGTAAGATGATCAAAGTCAAGATTAAAAATAGGTTTGACACTTGGCACAATGTGATTGGGTCAATTAATCCTAAAGCCAATCAGAAGGTGACATGTGACAAGGGTTTTAAGTGGTGACCTAGCTATATAAGTGTAAGGATGAAAAAACAAAATACACAAGCTGCCATTCTCTCTTTGTGCCGCCACCCTTGGCTGCCCTCTCTTCTCTTTTTCTTCATCTCTCATCAATTCAAAGAGATTAGCAAACAATCTCTTGAATTAAAAATACTAGAAAATGTTTCTAATGTCCTGTTTACATCTGTAATATCTCAAAAGGTAAAATTTGATTTTCTAATTCATAGAAAAAGCTTTAGAAGCTGTTCAAGGGCTGCCATAGGTGATCTTAGTGTGGACGAGCTAGAGGGATAACATCTAGTGTCCTAAAGATGCATCCCAAAGGTGCCAAACACACTGCAGTGCATCAAAAGATTAGTGCACTTATTCTTGATCTAATCTAGGGTACTAATGGATTAATCTGTTAATTCTAAAATCTTAAATGGAAAATGTAGATCAAAAAATATATTAAAAGAGTTTTAATATGCTGTTTATCATTGAAATCAAATAGATAAAAATAAATCTTGCATGATGCACATGACCCTAGAAGAAAAATTTTAAATTTCAATGATCTAAACTTGTGTTTTTTATACTTCCGCTCCTTCAATAGGGTCCCTCATAAGTTGGTGACCATTTGCCCTGGGAATCATTTTGATTTAGGAGGATCTTTTTCAAAACCAGATCTCCCAGTTGGAATTCGCGTGGGTGGACGCCTTTGTTAAATGCCCTAGCCATTCTCCTTTGGTACAATTGCCCATGACACGTTGCCGTTAGTCTTTTCTCATCTAGTAAATTCAGTTGGTCCAATCTTGATTGAATCCATTCTGACTCATTGATTCCCGATTCTTTTAGAATTCTCAAGGAGGGAATTTCACTTCTATAGGTAAAACAGCCTCCATTCTGCAAATCAATGAGTATGCAGTTGCCCCAGTCGACGTTGTCACAAAGGTCCGATAAGCATGAAGGGCGAAGGGAAGCATATCATGTCAATCTCTATAAGTGATGGTCATCTTCCTGATTATTTTCTTGAGGTTTTTATTAGCGGCCTCCACTGTTCTGTTCATTTGGGGAGGGTATGGCGAAGAATTGAGGTGCCGGATTTTGTACTGATCGCACAAATTTCGGATATTTGGGCCATTCAAATTCTTAGCATTGTTAGTGATAATTTCGCTTGGGAGACCATATCGGCAGATAATATTATTCTTGAAAAATTTGAGGAATGTATTCTGTGTGATATGAGCATATGATGTTGCCTCGACCCATTTGGAGAAGTAGTCAATAGCCACCAAGATGAACCTGTGCCCATTGGATGCCTTGGGATTAATGGGACCAATTACGTTGATGCCCCACATTGCAACGGGCCAAGGCGAGACCAGGTTAAACAACTAATGAGCCGGGACATTTATCAAATCAGCATAGATTTGACATTTATGACATTTCAAAAAGTACTCGATATAGTCTTTTTCCATAGTAGTCCAGAAGTATCCCCGTCTCATGATTTGCTTGGCCATCATATGCCCAATAGTGTGAGTAGCGCAATTCCCCTCATGAGTCTCAAAAAAGATCCTCCTTGCTTCTTTTGCATCCACGCACCTTAACAAGTCGTCATTGAAGCTCCTTTTGTATAAAATTTCACCACTGGAGAAGTATCCCAATGCTGGTCTCTTGATCATCCTCCTTTCATTTCTGCTTGCCCCTAGAGGGTATTCTCTGGTTTTGATGTAGACCCGGATATCATGATACCAGGGTTTACCATTGGTTTCTTCTTCGATCATGAAGCAGTAAACTGGCTCACTCCTCGCTTTGATTTGTAAAACTTTTGTTGTCTGTCCCTCTTCTATCTGAGCCATGACAGCCAAGGTAGCTAAGGCATCGGCAAATTGGTTCTTATCGCGATTGAGGTGAGTGAAGGAAATTTCTTCAAATTTCTTAATCAATTCCAGGAGGTACTTTTGATATGGGATCAGTTTCGAGTCTTTAGTCTGCTATTACCCTTTGACTTGGTAAATGATCAAGGCCAAATCTCCGTACGCCTCCAACTTTCTGACGTTCATTTCAATGACAACCTGTAAACCTATCATGCAGGCTTCATATTCCACAACATTATTGGTGCAGTCAAACCTTAGCTTGATGGCTATTAGGAAGTGCTTTCCATTAGGGGATATCAAAACTGCTCCTATCCCATTACCGGACAAGTTGACCGCTCCGTACGTCAGTCGATTCTTTGTCCTCGCTGCTGACCTCATTAACATGCTCATCGAGGAATTCGAAATCCAGGGCTTCATAATCTTGGATCGGGTTCTCTGCTAGGAGATCAGCAATAACGCTCCAATTTACTGCCTTTCTTGTTATGTAGACAATGTCATATTGAGAGAGTATGACCTGCCATTTTGCTATCCTCCTTAGCACGAACGGGCTTTCAAATACATATTTGATCGAGTCCCTTCTGGAAATGAGCCATGTTTTGTGATTCAACATGTAATGCTTGAGTTGATTTGTCGTCCACGCCAATGCGCAACAGGTTTTCTCTAGGAATGAGTATCTCGACTCGCAATCATTAAATTTCTTGCTAAAATAGTAAATGGCTCTTTCTTTTTGCCTCGTGTCATTGTGCTGCCCCAGAACGCACCCATTGAACTCTGCTGAACTACCATGTACAAAATCAACGGCCTTCTCATCATTGGAGGAACCAATACTGGCGGGTTCAACAAATACTATTTAATCTTTTCAAAAGCCTCTTGACAAACTTGATCCCACCGAGCGGTGTTATTCTTCCTGAGTAGCTTAAAAATGGGCTCAGCTTTAACAGTGAGATTGGAAATAAATCTCGAAATGTAGTTCAGCTTTCCCAGAAAACTGCGCACCACCCTTTCTGTCTTCGGGGATGGCATTTCTTGAATGACTCGAATTTTGTCTGGACCCACTTCTATTCCCTTTTCACTTAATATGAATCCCAATAGCTTACCCGACCTGGCCCCAAACACACACTTAGCTGGGTTCAATTTTAGTTGATACTTCTTGAGCCTTTTGAACACCTTTTTCAACACTTGTACATGACTTTCTCCCTCTCTGGACTTGATAATCATGTCATCCACATACACCTCCACTTCCTTGTGCATCATCTCATGGAATAATGTGACCATGGCGCGTTGATAGGTAGCTCCAGCATTCTTTAATCCAAATGGCATGACCCGATAACAGAATACCCCCCACTGGGTGATAAAAGCGGTCTTATCTTTGTCTTCTTCATCCATGGCGATTTGGTTATACTCGGATGCCCCGTCAATGCATGAACATTTACCCAATCCTGCAGCGTTATCTACCAGCACATCTATGTGAGGAAGAGGGAAATCATCCTTCAAGCTCGCCTTATTGAGATCCCTATAATCAACACACACCCTGACTCTTCCATCCTTCTTCATTACTGAGACAACGTTAGCTATCCACTGAGGGTATTTGACCACTTCCAGGAATCCAGCATCATACTGTTTTTTGACCTCATCCCTAACTTTGAGTAGTGTGTCGGGGTTCATTCTTCTTAACTTTTGTTTCACTGGAATCATTCCAGGAATTAGAGGGATCTTGTGAGTTACTATTTGAGGATCCAATCCAGGTATATCATCATAGCTCCATGAGAATACATCGATGAATTCCTTGAGCAAGCTGACCATACTCTCAAATTCCCCATTATTTATGACTTTAAGTTCCCTCTTTATTTCCTCAGTCCCTAAATTTATGGTGCGCGTTTCATCCCCACAAGGCACAAGGGAAGGTACATCTTTTTCACCCCGTTCTTCTACAGGTTCTTCTTCAGAATCACTTGAAGTAATGGTAGCTATGGGAGTTTCAAAGTTAACATAAGGAACTTCTGAGTCAATTGAGCTATTAGGTATGAATTGGTCAATGGTCTCGAGATTGACCATAAGAATGTCTTCTGCTTCCCAAGCTCTTGCCCCTCGGTGATTGGAGATATCAGTGCCTCGGACAGAGAGTCAAGTTGTATGACATCAATGGATGGTTCTTCAGAAGACTCTTCACTTTCTACTGGATTTTGAACGATTGGCTTGGTGAAAACATCGATGATTTTTGGGATAGCTTTCATTTTCCCAACTCTCCTGTCAAACCTTTGATCCCGGAGTATGTTCGTTATCCAGAACCTCCCGTCCATAAGAGCATCTTCCTCATATCACAAACCAAAATGGCCGATTTTCTGAATAGCCGGTATTGGTTCAACAATTCCCTGCAATGCGGTGCCCAATCCCTTGCCCTTCTCATAGCCGCTTTTCAACATTACCTTCGCAACCATAGCTGCAGCCCCCTCATCCCTCAGGGTGGTCCCTTATAACTCTAATGCTTGGAAAGAGCTTTCCAAGGACCTTTCGGTTGTTTCCACATAAGGAACTGATTGGGGCTTGGTGACTAACATGGCTTCCTCCCCTCTTACTGCAATGATTTTGCCGCATATGATGTACTTAATCCTCTGATGTAGAGTTGAAGGTACGGCGTTTGCCGAATGGATCCAGGGTCTCCCTAGCAACATAGTGTATGCAGGCTCGATATCCATCACTTGAAAAGTGATGTTGAAAGTGCATGCCCCGATCTGCAGTGGTAAATCAATGTCCCCGAGTACCTCCCTCTTTGTATCGTCAAAGGCTCTTACCACCATAGCACTTTGGCGAATGGCTGATGAGTCAACAGGTAGTCTTGCCAAGGTGGCATTAGGCAAGACATTGAGAGCAGATCTATTGTCGATCAAGACTTTGGCAACTATGCACCATTTGCATTTAACTGTCACATGTAGAGCTTTGGTGTGCTTCAAGCCAGTCGGATCTATCTCGTCTTTCGAGAAAGTGACAAAACTGGATGCCTGAATTTGCCCTACTATTTTCTCAAATTGCCCCGGTGTGATATCGGGGTTCATAAAGGCATGGTCTAGAACCTTTTGCAAGGCTTGGCAATGCACTTCCGAGCTTAATATTAGCGACAGCAATGAAATTTGAATAGCCGTCTTTCTCAATTGCTCAATAACGTCATACTCACTCTGTTTCATTATTTGTAGCAACAGTTCTTCCTCTTCCTTTGGTTCAGCAGGTTCCCCTTTCTCAACTCTCACAGCCCCATCCTCCGTGTTTTCTTGTGGCTCTCCCATTTTTACTTTTCCCTTCTTCTTTTCCCTCACATTATTTCCGTAACATCTCCCACTCTGAGTTATAAATTCTATTTCCTGATCTTGCGGGAGGGAGTCAGTGGTCGTGACAGGTTTTGGGTTTGATTGGGGAGTAGCATTTTTAGAGGGTCCGGCAAAAGTCATTTTAAAGTGCTCGTGAGGAGCGAAGCATGGTTTAGGAGGGGTTATGGGTTGAGTATGTGTATAGTTGAGGGTAGGAGCTGAAGTGCTGCTGGATGCCTCCTGAGTAAAGACTTGAAGATTATAGTTCCAAGGTACTGCATGGGTGTTTGTAACTGGGAGTTGAGGCGGGGTTCGGATGACTGTTATTGGTGGTGTTGGTGTCGGTATGCTGAGAGCAGAAAAGGTTAATCTGGGATTGGGGGTGGAGGCATTCCGACCAAACCTAGCTATGTTCACTTCGCCCTCCAACCTTGGTTTCCGCTGACATCTCAAAGTTTTGAGTGACAGCATCCTCCGGACTTCCTGCCTGAACTCCTCACAGTTTTGCAGCTCATGGTCAGTCGCTCCTACGTGGTAGGGGCATCCTGTATCACTTTCTGACCCGGACGTCTGAGGGCATAGATATCCCTCTCTTACTGCCATAGCAAAAATTTTCTCGAAATGAGGAATCAACCGATCTACCTCCAAAATTGAATTTTCATCCTGTGGCTCTATCATATTCACGCCATTGCCTGTACCATGATTAGGCAATGGGTTTGAAGTAACATTGGGAAGAGAGCTATTTCCCTCAATTTTTAACCAACCATTTTTTATCAGGGCTTGTACTCTTCCCCTGAGAGCTCCGCAGTTGTCAGTTGAGTGCCCGAGTGCCCCGCCATGATATTCACATTGGGCATTGGTATCATACCACCTGGGATATGGTGGCTGAATCGAGTCAAGGAGGATAGGCACTATTTGATTTATACCGAGTAAGTACCGGTATATTTTACTGAGTGAAAGGGGGAGAGGTGGATCAGGGTTCCTTTGTGATCTCGGGTTAGTTCGGGGAGGAGGTGGTCTTGATTGATTCGGTTGGGCGGGTGGTCTGGGGTTGTAAGCTGCTTGTGGTGGATATTATGGGCGAGGGTGAGGATAATTTGGAAAAAGGGGCGGAATGTTTGCTATTGTCGGGCCTTAAGTAGGAGGGTACGGCTGAAAATTATTCTGAGAGAATGGAGGTTGGACTTGTCGGGTGATGGAGTGCACGTCACCTTCTTTCCTCTTTCCAAAACTGGCGATTTTCTTTGCAGAGTTATCAGTCAACTCCTGCAGTCTCTCTAACCTGAGGTTAGCTTCAATTCTTTTGCTAGCTTGAATGATGTCTGAAAAGCTGTTGGAGGTGTTTTCGATCATCAGATTGAAGTACAGAGCCTTCAATGTCTCAATAAACAGAGAGCAGAGTTCATTGTCAGTAACCAGAGGATATACCTTTGTTGCTTTCTCTCTCCATCTCTAGGCATACTCTTTGAAGCTTTCTCTCTCTCTTTGTACTAGATTTTGGAGGTCTCTTCTTGTGGGGGCAACATTACAATTGAACTTGTATTGTTTCAGGAAAGCATTGGCCAAATCTTTCCAGGAGCATAGTTTACTCCTATCCAGTTGTATGCACCATCGCAAAATTGCCCCAAAGAGACTTTTGTGAAAGAAATGGACCAAAAGCCTGTCATCTTCAGTGAGGGCGGACATCTTGGCTATGTAAGTTGCTAGATGGATGCGGGGATCTAAATTTCTGGTATACTTGTCGAAGTTTGGAACTTTGAACTTTGGCGGCACCACCACATCTGGTACCAATCTCAGTGACGATACATCTACTGAGCCGTACATATTCAGTCCCTCTATCGCTTTTAATCTTTCTTCTAGAGCGAATAACTTCTCATTTTCTTTTGCTCTACTTTCTCCTCATATTGTATGGGCTATTCCCCTAGTTCCGAAATAAGGGGCAGGGAGAACTGGAGGGATTGTTATGGAAGGGTGCAACTCGGCATTTGAGACAGCCTAATAATAAGGGAAAGGTAAGTCATTATTTGGGAGGGTCGGATTGACAGTGATTGTTGGATCTGAAATAGGAGGTTGAAAGGTGAAAGAGGTTGAAGCTTGATGAGAATCAACCGTAGTAGGGAGTGGGGGAGGTAATGGCAAATTTGGTTCGGATGTGGGTCTGTTTTAGGACATTTTCTTCATCAATTTCATCAGTTCTGGGACTTGGTCTCTTAATTCTGAAACTTGTCTCTGTAGGTTCTATACTTGTTCTTGGTCTTCCATTATCTTCTTCACTCGAAACCTTGTTAAGTACACTCTGTGACACCCCTTACCCGTGTACAGTATACCCGAGTAAGTAATGCCACACGGTGTACTGGCACACTCTAATATACCTTAATTAATTTATATCATGTTTTTGAATATAATTTGTGAAAGATAATTTATTTAAGCCATTTATCGAAATTGTCATTTATTTGAGGTTCCGAAAATTTTAAAGAAAATCTGGCAGAGTACCGGCTAAAAATGGAGAAAACAGTTTTTCGGAACCTGTTAAAAACACTTCCAATATTTGTATTCAATCATCTCAAACTCCAATATCCAAAATCTCAACAATTTTCAATTTCGGTTCTCAACAACCTTTTCGTTTCTCAAACATCCATTTCTCATAATGCTCATATATAACAATAAATAAATGCTCAAATTTTGCATTCATAACCATAACTTTCATTATTTACATGAACATCAAAATACATTACATAAGTTCAAATACATATGAGGAAGTAAAAATTAGCTACAAAATATCAAAATGACGCCTAGTGTCCTACCAATGCACTACAGAAGTTGAGGTGACACGGACATCGCGTGTAATCTGCAGGATGGACTCACCCAGTCTGCGGTCTACTGGGCTCACGATCTGTATCTCCAGAACCTACGCGTGGCAAAAGCAACACGCTAAGCAATAATGCTTAGTGGTGCAATAATAAAATAAAGGAAATAGCAAGAAATAAATATGTAATGAATGTATATGTTATATTTATTTGGTATTTGTATATCATTTACTTTGTCCACTTTTATTTATTTGGTTGCCCCAAGTAACCTACACTAGACGCATCGGATCGATAACGGGTAACCGCATCGGGTATCAAGTACCTCGAGCCGTCACACCATCGGTCACATATGCATCTCCCGGTGTGCAATGTAATAACAACAAGTCAGAATACATCGTGCACAAGGCCAAGTCTCAATGCAAGGTCAGAATGGCTAAAAGCCATAAAATCAAGGAATGGCATATTGCCATGTGCAGTACTGCTAACTGAACCCTATTGGCATGCCAAACTATCTAAACCAATCTTGTTAGGTATACTAGGGCATTTGAAACTTTTAAATTCTTCAATTTGTGAATTTCAAGTTTTGGTGTCACTATTCACCTCATTGGTCAACAAAAATGTTGACTTTTAGATAGAAAATATGTACATTGACTTTGGCACTCCCAACATACCACATTTGGCATTCAAAACTTGTTGGCATTAAGCATTTATACCATTTCAAAGTTTAAACCAAGGGAAGCAGAATTTTCGCTTTTGGAACTCAACTTTACTGTTCCATTGGACACTGTTTCAGTGGGAATTTGAAGAAATGGCAAACATGAAAGTTGTTCCTTATTTTGTCTAATTGAATTTCCTTTTTTGAATCACTCCATTTGGAGTTTTGAAGCTCCAGATATGGTCCAAAAACCACAGCTGGCCGGATTTCCATTCTGCAAAAATTACCAAATCTACAGTACCATGAACAGTGACTGTGATTCCATTTTGGAATAGGTTCTGGCCATAATTTGGGGTAGGTTTCTTCATGAAAGTTGTTTGTCTATGTCTTAACTTGTTTCTGTAAAAATTTCAGGTCAATTGACCATTTCTACAGTGAGTTATGGCCGTTCATTTGGTCATTTCTGAAGGTGCTGTTGCAGGGGATCCGGATTGGGGCCAACTTTTGGTCCTCTTGCTTTGGTCTTTTGGGCATGGTTTCTTCAACAAAAATGTGCCATTATAAGCCTAGTTTCATGTCCAATTGGCCAAACACCAATTGGACCAACACAGCCAAAGTTATGGCTATGTAATTGGACTGAAATCTCACCCATTGTCGCTGCCCCTAGGCAGCATAGTCATTCACTTTGCCATGCTATTTTTCAGTCCATATTATGGTCAAATCTCCTCAAATGGTCACTAATTGACCATTAGAATGTTCTTTAACAATTGCATAAGCCAAGTTCACATTTTACTCCCAAAACCCTAGTTCAAAGTCATGATTTATACAATTTACCTTAGTTAGCTACTAATTCACTATTCTTATGTTTATAAACTTCAAACATGGTTTGTAGTTCACTCCAAGCTCATCAAAAACACTCATTCCTATTCCTTCAATAGGGTAGCCGAAATTCATGTACACATACACATGAGTTTTGTTCATTTAAATTTCATTTTCTTACTATATTCAAGTTCCTATTCATGAAATTAAAGAGTTTAAGGTATATAGTGCACTAACCTTTAAGTGGCAGAATTTTCCCAAGTTAAATCTTCACTTTCCTCACTTTCTAGGCTGCCAAAAGGTTATGCAAGGTGCTAGGATAAATTTTAGTGAATGGAGTATGAGGATTTAGGGTGAGACTTAGTGGAATGGAAAGCTTATGGAAGTGTTAATGGAGGATTAGGTCTAGGGCAAGGTTTCGGCTGCCTTTGGGGAGGATGATGGCTGCTGGATTTTTAATTGTTTTGGTCTTTGTTTTGTCTCTTTTAAGTATTTAAGAAAGCTTATTAGCTTGTGATTGGTTGGTAATTTATAAATGACATCACTATGATGTCACAAATTGCTTTATTTGATTTTTCTTTTCTTTTCTCCACTACTCATTTCCAATTTAATTTCTAGTAATGTTTATTCATATTTTATGTCATATTAATTATTTATTTAACTGGACAAGTCGGCCAAAAATCACCTCTGAAGGCAAAATGACCAAAATGCCCTCCTTTTGGCTCAACGGGCTAAAATTGTCTGTACCGATTGAAAAATTTTTCTAGGTATTTTCTTGGCATTCTAATGCCATGGGAACCTCAATAACCCTTCTTTGGAGTCCCAAAAATTATTTTATAATTTTTTCTCCGGGTCTAGGGCTCCTCGTTGCGAGAACCGCAACTTCCCTCTGGTTACCCATCGCTTGGGCACCGGCTCGTTTAACTCGGTTGTGTTTTATTTCTAAAATTTTTACTAAATTTTTCTTATTAATATTTGAGTTAATTATGGTCCCTCACTTTGATTTAAATATTTTTCCGGACGTTCTAACTGTCCGGACCGACACCGGTCATCGGAACAGTAGAATGTACGGAGTTGCTACAGGGAGGGTGTTACAACTCTTCCCCTCTAATTTAAATTTCGTCCTCGAAATTTACCTGATGCAAACAATTGAGGGAACTGTTGCCTCATCGTCTCTTCACTTTTCCAAGTTGCCTCTTCGGTGTTGTGGTGCCTCCAAAGCACTTTCACCAGTGGAATCCGCTTATTTCTCAACTCTTTTACTTCCCGAGCCAGGATCCGTAGAGGTTCTTCTTCATAAGTCAAATCCGGTTGTATTTCAATTTCTTCTCTGGAAATGACATGTGAAGGATCTGAGCGGTATCTTCTTAGCATAGACACGTGGAACACATTGTGGATCTTATCCAGCTCTGGTGGTAAAGCTAGCCTATAGGCCACTGGACCCACACGTTCAATGACTTCATATGGGCCAATGAACCTAGGGCTTAACTTACCTTTTCTTCCAAACCTCAATACCTTCTTCCACGGTGACACCTTGAGGAACACTTTGTCGCCAACCGCATATTCTATTTCTTTTCTCTTCAGGTCGGCATAAGATTTCTGTCTGTCTGAGGCAACCTTCAGATTGGCTTTGATTAGTTTTACTTTCTCCTCAATCTGTTTCACCAGGTCTGGCCCTACCAGTTTGTCTTCGCCCAATTCAGTCCAGCACACTGGAGTTCTACATTTTCTCCCATACAGTGCTTCATATGGGGCCATTTGGATACTAGCTTGGTAGCTATTGTTGTATGCAAATTCTGCCAGTGGGAGGTATCTATCCCAACTTCCCTCAAACTCAATGACACAACTCCTCAGCATATCCTCAAGGATCTGACATATATTTCATGTTATTGTTATCATTTTAGTTCAATATTTGTATTAATTCAATTGGTTCAATTGTTTACATGGATTACTCTTTCTGATTGCCCATCCGTCTGAGGATGGAAAGCTGTGCTGAAGTGGAGTTGTGTACCCAAGGATTCATGCAACTTCTTCAAAATCTCGATGTGAATCTTGGGTCTCGATCAGATATGATGGAAAGTGGAATTCCATGCAGTCTAACAATCTCACTGATATACAATTATGCTAACTTCTCCAGTGAGTAGTTAGTCCTAACTGGCAGAAAGTGTGCTGACTTCTTCAATCTGTCCACTATCACCCATGCTGCATCATGTTTCTTCCGGGTGAGAGGTAGACCACTTACAAAATCCATGGTGACCCGATCCCATTTCCATTCAAGTATGCGTATAGGCTGTAGCAAACCTGATGGAACTTGATGTTCAACCTTCACTTGCTGACATGTCAAGCATTTAGTCACATAGTCAGATATGTCCTTCTTCATACCAGGCCACCAATACTGAAGCTTCAAATCATGATACATCTTTGTACTTCCTGGGTGCATAGCATATACACTGGTGTGTGCCTCTTTTAGAATACTGGCCTTCAATTCCCCATCATCGGGTACACACAGTCTTCCTTTGTAACACAGACACCCATCTGCTTTCCCCTCATAATCAGTTGCTTTTCCCTCTGAGATTTTGCTCATAATAGCCATTAGCTTCTCATCTACCTTCTGCCCATCTAAAATCTGCTGTAACAGGTTTGGCCTCACTTGCAACTCAGCCAAAATAGCTCCATCTCGAATCAAAGATAGACGGGCATTCAATGATCTCAAAGCTATGATGGACTTTCTGCTCAAAGCATCAGCAACTACATTTGCCTTCCCAGGATGGTAGTCAATTACACAATCATAGTCCTTCAGGAACTCAATCCATCGTCTATGTCTAAGGTTGAGCTCCTTCTGGGTTGGCAAATATTTCAGACTTTTGTGGTCTGTGTAAATGTAGCACTTTTCACCGTACAAGTAATGCCTCCATATCTTCAGTGCAAAGATAATTGCTGCAAGCTCTAGATCATGGGTAGGGTAATTCTGTTCATGTGGCCTTAGCTGCCTGGAAGCATAAGCGACCACCTTCCCCTCTTGCATCAATACACACCATAACCCATTATGAGAAGCATCACTGTAGACCACGAAGTCCTTTCTCGACACCGTCAGTGCACACCGGTGCCTCTGTCAACATAGCCTTCAACTTCTCAAACTGGTGCGACACTTGTCATTCGGTCAAATCTGACATTCTTGTGTAACAACTTGGTCATTGGAGCAGCTATTAAGGAAAATCCCTTCACAAATCTCCTGTAATACCCAGCTAGCCCCAAGAAACTTCTGACCTCAGTTGTATTTCTGGGAGGCTTCCATTCCATCACTGCTTCTATTTTCTTGGGATCCACCCTAATCCCATCAGCTGACACTATGTGTCCAAGGAATGCAATCTCATTCAGCCAAAAGTCACACTTGGACAACTTAGCATACAGTTCCTTTTCTCTCAGGGTTTGCAGAATAATCCTCAAATGCTCATCATGTTCTTCCCTGGTCTTGGAATACACCAGAATATCATCAATAAAGACCACTACGAACCGATCTAAGTATGGGTGGAAGATACGGTTCATAAGGTCCATGAATGCCGCTGGTGCATTTGTTAGGCCAAAGGGCATCACCAGAAATTCATAATGCCCATACCGGGTCCTGAATGCAGTCTTGGGCACATCTACATTCTTCACCCTCAACTGATGATACCCTGATCTGAGATCAATCTTAGAAAATACTCGCTCCTTCAACCGATCAAACAGATCATCAATTCTAGGCAACGGATATTTGTTCTTCATACTACTTTATTCAATCGCCAGGTAATCAATGCAAAGCCTCAAAGTCCCATCCTTCTTTTTCACAAACAAGACCTTTGAGCTCCCCATGGTGACACACTGGGGCGTATGAACCCCTTATCAAGCAACTCTTGCAACTGAGTTTTCAACTCCCTCAATTCAGTGGGTGCCATCCTATAAGGAGCAATAGAAATGGGTGTTGTACTTGGCAGTGTCTCAATAGCAAATTCAACTTCCCTTTCTGGTGGCAAACCGTTCAATTCTTCAGGAAACACCTCTGGGAAGTCTCTTACTGTGGGTATATTACTCAGGTTTGGCTTAGCCTGCCTAGTATCCACCACATGTGCTAGGTAGGCTTCACAGCTTTTTCTCATCATTCTTCTTACAACTATGGCTGAGATGACATTGGACAGGAAATCTGTCCTTTCCCCCACAACCGTGATCTCATTACCCTCTGAAGTTTTTAGAGAAATTCTCTTCAATTTGCAATCAACTATTGCCTGATGACGTGATAACCAGTCCATTCCCAAAATCACGTCAAACTCATGGAAGGGCAACTCAATTAGGTCTGCCAAGAATTCATACCCCTGAATCCTTAACGGGCAACCCTTGTACACTTTGTTCACTACTACACTGTGGCCCAATGGATTAGTGACCAGAATGTCTTGGTCACTCTCCCCTACTAGTATCCCCCTTTCTACGGGTAGGTTGATGCAGATATATGAATGAGTGGATCCTAGATCCACCAATGCATGCACAGGTGTAGTGTAGAGGGAGAACGTACCCCTGATGACGTCCGGGGCATCTTGCTCCTTCTGAGCTCTCAGGGCATAATTTCTGGCAGGTGGTCTGTTATCTGGCCTCTCTGCTGGCTCAGATGTAGGCCTCTGTGATGGTCCTACTGCGTCAGATTTGCCAGATTTTTTACCTCTTTGCGGTGCAGGAGCAGGTCTGTCTGCTTGTGTTGGAGCAGCTGTAGTAGTTCTGCGTGGGCAGTTCCTCAGCTGATGCTCTGTCAACCCACATCTTAAGCAGGCACCAGTTACTCTCTAACATTCCCCCTTGTGCCATTTCAGACAGTGTGGACATACAGAAGATGTTGGGGCTGGTCCCCTGAACCCCATCCCTGGAGAGCTACCCACTGATGGTGTGGACTGACCTCTCCTAGGGGTGAACTGTGGCCTGGGCCCCTGAGACTGACCCTGACCTTGTGGCTGACCTGAACTCTGTACAGATGGACCTCTGAACTTCTTCCCAGGTGTAGGAGATGAGCTAGACTGACCCGGGCCCCTCTTCTGCTGTTTATCCCTTCTGGTCTGCTCACTGATTCTTACTTTTTCAACCTTTATTGCAGCTTCCACTAACTTGGTAAATTCTGTGATTCCCAAGGCAGTGAGCTGGATCTTTATGTTGTCATTTAGTCCCTCTTCAAATCTCTTGCACCTTTCAGCTTCATTAGGGACTATCTCCCTTCCATAGCGGCTCAATCGGACAAATTCCTTCTCATATTCGGCCACTGACACTGCCTCGCTCAGTTAATGAATTCCCTTCTTCTCTCTTCCGTATACAAGACCCACATATTTCTTTTTAAATTCGGAGAGAAAGAAGTCCCAAGTTATAGCTTCGCTGCACTTCATCGACACAGATCCCACCATTCGTAGGCATCATCTTGCAACAGGATATGGCGCTTCCGTGTTTTGCTCTGGAGTGCGGTGGAGTTGTTTTAAAACTCGCCTGCTGCTCAACCACAATTCTACCGCAACAGAGTCATATTCTCTCTTGCCATAGAAGTCCACAGCGCCAAACTTTCTTAGCCTTTCCAGGTGTGATTTCTGCTGTGGAGCTGGTGGTGGTGGTGCTGCTGGCATTACCCCGGCCATTTGTCTAAAGAAAACGGCTATTTGCTAAAACATGGCCTGTGGAGGCTGAGCAGGCTCTGCTTGAGCTGGCGGAGCATATTCTCTCATGCCCCCAGTCTCAGCTGCTGCAGGTGGAGCATGACTCTCCACTTCCTCCTCGACTGCCCTCTGAGATAAAGGGTCCATATCCTATTTAACAAAGACAAACAGATCTGCGTTAGTGTCACCTCGACTCTTACAAATGCAATGCATGGTATGGACTCAATCTAGGCCCAGAAACGCCTAAACCGTGCTCTGATACCACTAAATGTGACACCCCTTACCCGTGTACAGTATACCCGAGTAAGTAATGCCACACGGTGTACCGGCACACTCTAATATACCTTAATTAATTTATATCATGTTTTTGAATATAATTTGTGAAAGATAATTTATTTAAGCCATTTATCGAAATTGTCATTTATTTGAGGTTCCGAAAATTTTAAAGAAAATCCGACAGAGTACCGGTTAAAAATGGAGAAAACAGTTCTTCAGAACCTGTTAAAAACACTTCCAATATTTGTATTCAATCATCTCAAACTCCAATATCCAAAATCTCAACAATTTTCAATTTCGGTTCTCAACAACCTTTTCGTTTCTCAAACATCCATTTCTCCTAATGCTCATATATAACAATAAATAAATGCTCAAATTTTGCATTCATAACCATAACTTTCATTATTTACATGAACATCAAAATACATTACATAAGTTCAAATACATATGAGGAAGTAAAAATTAGCTACAAAATATCAAAATGACGCCTAGTGTCCTACCAATGCACTACAGAAGTTGAGGTGACACGGACACTGTGCAGAACTGCAGGATGGACTCACCCAGTCTGCGGTCTACTAGGCTCACGATCTGTATCTCCAGAACCTACGCGTAGCAAAAGCAACGTGCTAAGCAATAATGCTTAGTGGTGCAATAATAAAATAAAGGAAATAGCAAGAAATAAATATGTAATGAATGTATGTGTTATATTTGTTTGGTATTTGTATATCATTTACTTTGTCCACTTTTATTCATTTGGTTGCCCCAAGTAACCTACACTAGACGACTGGACTGGATAACGGGTAAATTGGCACTGGGTATCAAGTACCTCGAGCCGTCACACCATCGGTCACATATGCATCTCCGGCAGGCAAATGTAACGGCTAACAAGTCAGAATACATCATGCACAAGGCCAAGTCTCAATGCAAGGTCAGAATGGCTAAAAGCCATAAAATCAAGGAATGGCATATTGCCATGTGCAGTACTGCTAACTGAACCCTATTGGCATGCCATACTATCCAAACCAATCTTGTTAGGTATACTAGGGCATTTGAAACTTTTAAATTCTTCAATTTGTGAATTTCAAGTTTTGGTGTCACTATTCACCTCATTGGTCAACAAAAATGTTGACTTTTAGATAGAAAATATGTACATTGACTTTGGAACTCCCAACATACCACATTTGGCATTCAAAACTTGTTGGCATTAAGCATTTATACCATTTCAAAGTTTAAACCAAGGGAAGCAGAATTTTCAGTTTTTGGAACTCAACTTTATTGTTCCATTGGACACTGTTTCAGTGGGAATTTGAAGAAATGGCAAACATGAAAGTTGTTCCTTATTTTGTCTAGTTGAATTTCCTTTTTTGAATCACTCCATTTGGAGTTTTGAAACTCCAGATATGGTCCAAAAACCACAGCTGGCCGGATTTCCATTCTGCAGAAATTACCAAATCTACAGTACCATGAACAGTGACTGTGATTCCATTTTGGAATAGGTTCTTGCCATAATTTGGGATAGGTTTCTTCATGAAAGTTGTTTATCTATGTCTTAAATTGTTTCTGTAAAAATTTCAGGTCAATTGACCATTTCTACAGTGAGTTATGGCCAAATGAACAGTACTGTTCATTTGGTCATTTCTGCAGATGCTGTTGCAGGGGATCCGGATTGGGGCCAACTTTTGGTCCTCTTGCTTTGGTCTTTTGGGCATGGTTTCTTCAGCAAAAATGTGCCATTATAAGCCTAGTTTCATGTCCAATTGGCCAAACACCAATTGGACCAACACAGCCAAAGTTATGGCTGTGTAATTGGACTGAAATCTCACCATTCTTTCTGTCCCTAGGCAGCATAGTCATTCACTTTGCCATGCTATTTTTCAGTCCATATTATGGTCAAATCTCCTCAAATGGTCACTAATTGACCATTAGAATGTTCTTTAACAATTGCATAAGCCAAGTTCACATTTTACTCCCAAAACCCTAGTTCAAAGTCATGATTTATACAATTTACCTTAGTTAGCTACTAATTCAGTATTCTTATGTTTATAAACTTCAAACATGGTTTCTAGTTCACTCTAAGCTCATAAAAAATACTCATTCCTATTCCTTCAATAGGGCAGCCGAAATTCATGTACACATACACATGAGTTCTGTTCATTTAAATTTCATTTTCTTACTATATTCAAGTTCCTATTCATGAAATTAAAGAGTTTTAGGTATATAGTGCACTAACCTTTAAGTGGCAGAATTTTCCCAAGTTAAATCTTCACTTTCCTTCACTTTCTAGGCTGTCAAAAGGTTATGCAAGGTGCTAGGATAAATTTTAGTGAATGGAGTATGAGGATTTAGGGTGAGACTTAGTGGAATGGAAAGCTTATGGAAGTGTTAATGGAGGATTAGGTCTAGGGCAAGGTTTCGGCTGCCTTTGGGGAGGATGATGGCTGCTGGATTTTTAATTGTTTTGGTCTTTGTTTTGTCTCTTTTAAGTATTTAAGAAAGCTTATTAGCTTGTAATTGGTTGGTAATTTATAAATGACATCACTATGATGTCACAAATTGCTTTATTTGATTTTTCTTTTCTTTTCTCCACTACTCATTTCCAATCTAATTTCTAGTAATGTTTATTCATATTTTATGTCATATTAATTATTTACTTAACTAGACAAGTCGGCCAAAAATCACCTCTGAAGGCGAAATGACCAAAATGCCCTCCGTTTGGCTCAACGGGCCAAAATTGTCTGTACCGATTGAAAAATTTTTCTAGGTATTTTCTTGGCATTCTAATGCCATGGGAACCTCAATAACCCTTCTTTGGAGTCCCAAAAATTATTTTATAATTTTTCCCCCGGGTCTAGGGCTCCTCGTTGCGAGAACCGCAACTTCCCTCTGGTTACCCATCGCTTGGGCACCGGCTCGTTTAACTCGGTTGTATTTTATTTCTAAAATTTTTACTAAATTTTTCTTATTAATATTTGAGTTAATTATGGTCCCTCACTTTGATTTAAATATTTTTCCGAACGTTCTAGCTGTCCGGACCGACACCGGTCACCGGAACAGTAGAATGTACGGAGTTGCTACAGGGAGGGTGTTACACACTCGTCTTGGTGAAACTGCTTGCTTAGTCGGGTTTGCTTTGCTAGGAGCAATGTTGATTTAGTGTGGGAAGAATTTTAAATTAGTCTTAAATTCTGTTAGCATTAAAGGTCATAACTGGGCAAAGGATACGGGGGCAAATGACTACCGAAATGGAGTATGCAAAAGGTGAATTGTGTTAACTTTATCATGGCATCACTCGATAGTCCAACAGTGAATGACGGGATCATATACGTGTCTATGATACTTGTCCATGTGACGCATTCGTCTTTTCGTATAACCCTAACAAGGATAATTCCCACGAGAGTTATACTATTCATTCACATTTTGCTAAACAATAGGTCAAAACGATTCATTAATACATAGCGTCCTTTACAATTGCCTAGGCTCAGGGAGACTCTTTAAAATACAGTGACATCTTTTGAGATACTCATAGAGTCTTTCTTCTTGTCTGACAGGGTTGAATGTTTTCAAGGCATATTCAGATTCTGGCAGGAGCTCTTGTTTCCCTTGTGCTATCATTCTTTCTAGTTGGTCAATATTTTCTCTCAGCTCTTAATGAAGGGTGGCTTGCCTTTTTTTTTTCTTTCCTTTCTTTAGCACACTTTTTCAAAATGTCATTGATCAACTGTGCCTGTTCCTTTAGTTCAAGCTTCTTCTTTTTGCTTTCTTGTTTATACTCTTCCATGAGTATCTCCTGGTATTTCAATTTCTCTCGCAATTTGCTATTCTGAACTCTTGCCTCTCTTATTGCACCTTGAAGCGAGGTTTTTTCTTTCTCCCATCGTGTTTCATGTTCTTCAAATTCTGCCTTTTCTGTCGTCGCTTCTTCCCTGAGCCTCTTTACCTTTGTTTTTAGGATTTGCTGTTGGTCTTCCAATTGCCTTATCCGTTCTTGTAGTTGCTGGTTCTCGGCATTCGAACTCTCTAGAAAGCTGACCAACTCGGTGTTAACTTCTTTTGAAAGCACTTCCCGACGAGGCATGCTACCCTTTGGTTCTGCTGGTTCGGAAACTGGGTATCCCTGATCTCTGCTTGCCCTCCATCTGAGGTAGTCTTCTGTGGTACTTGGCCTTTTAGGTGACCATTCAATCATGGTGACCTTTTCCCAGGACTTGCGAAATGATTTCAGTTCTTCCTCTCTGCCAGGTTCATGATAGAAATGAGCTTGATGAAGTACTTCAACATTGGGCGCAAGCTGTTTTGAACCGAATTGCCTCATTACCAAAGTTGGAATGGAACTTATATATCCGGTCAATCCGATCAAAGGTACCGAATGATTATCCCCTGTACTGGACAAAATAGGCTGACCCACAAACCATAACTTCCTCCAGTAGTAGTTGTGACTGTTTAAGCTTAGAATTTGCTCTTGTCATTGTAGTTCATTCTTTGGACTTACTGTCAGTCTAGCCATTTTTTCAATGAGCGGCTGGTTGGGATACCGAGTTAATCCCTTAGTTTCCAAAGGACATATGTGGCTGAGGATCCAAAGATGTAGTAATTGGGAACAACACTTGATGGTTCCCTTACCTTGTTGTCGGTAATAGGTTAGGGTCAAAAGGGTCTCTGCAAGAATTACAGGTATTGGGTTGATGTTTTGCTTCTCTACTGCCCAAAACATTTCTGTGATGCTGTGAATTATGACTCTCAAAGGTCTGGGAAACAAGATCAGGCCGTAAATCCCCAAAGCTAGTGTCAATGAAGCTTGTTCCCATTGCTTGTTTTGAATGTACAGATCCAAATACTTCTTGATGTAAGTCGAATACCACTCGTGTGTGCTTCCCTTGACGGTTTCTTTCACCTTTGCTTCCTCTGTGGGGATTCCAAGCATATGCGCGAACTGTTTCCAGGTTTGTCTATGCTTGAGGTGTAGGTAGATCTGATTCTGCGCCACATAAGGGATTTCCAGCAGTGCCTGATATTCTTCTATAGTGAGAGTTGTATCTATGTCGTTGAAGGAGAACACCCTTCCAAGTTGATAGCATGGCCTTTAACGCCGGAACTTGTATTCTAACCCGTATCAAGGTTGCAATCTTTTCATACTTTTCCTCAAACTTTGCTTTGACATGATCGTGAAGTGATTTCCAACTGCTGGATAAATCCTCAAGACCAGTCATTCTAACCTCAAACTTCTTGGATCGAATGGAAGTAAGGAGCTGATGTTTGCCCCTATGTCGTCAATCTGTGGGGATTCTGAACTATGAAGCGGTTCGGACCATTGTCTAGCATTTCGTTCCTGCCTTGGAACTTCTTCTGTTGACTGACTCGAGAATGCCAGATTAAAGTTTCCGTTTTACCCTTTGTAGATTCCAATTCACAACTTCTGTGAAGAAAATTTGTTAGCAGAATAAATTCATGTAATTTTGAATTATACTACTAGTGTGATAATATCCATACACCTATCAAAGTAGGAAGGTGTTTAGACCATTCTAACAGTATGATTCAAAATTAACCTTTATTTAAGAAAAATTTAAAAATACAAACAGAGTAAGGTAAAAGCAAGTATGTCCCTTTTTATCCTAAAATAAGGATAGTCCTAGTACCGGGTAAGTACTATCTAATTGGATAGTTCTATCTTACAAGGTAGTTTGCTACGGCTTTCAGCTAATGTGATTGTTTAGCTCAAGGTCTAATTTTTTAAAAGCCACAGGTCCCCAAATTGTCCTTACTGTGAACAGTAGAGCCCCATTCCACCACCATGATACTATCGGGAGAATTCCACGAGTATCACAGCAAATGGAACAAGTTCCAATCTGAGCAGAAGCCTTCACGGGTACCGCTACATGACTCCCTCCTATTTCCTAAGAGGGTAAGAAAGCCCGAGTATAGGGCTGAAGTGTGTGAGGACAATGTGTAAGTATTCAGTGTATGAAGGGACATATTTACCTCTTCCCTGGATAAGGGGATTTTTTTTTTTTTTTTTTTAAAAAAACAAAGATTGCTGTGGGAATAAGACAACCAAAGTAAGCAAAATGGTTAGAAAGAATAATAACAATTAATATATAAAGACTTTCAAATTTTGCAAGTCAAACCCCCTAATTACAGTTTTAATTTATATGAGCATAAAATTAAATTTATTTTTGGACCTCTAAACCAAGGTTAAAAATAAGTCCCCAGTGGAGTCTCCAAACTGTCGCAAGGGTTGTTGCGGTCGCCTGGACGAGTTCTCACCGAAGTGGGAAAAGTGAGGAGTTGCCACTTTAATTTTGAGAGAAATTAAACAAAAACCATTTGTAAAAGTAAATTAAGAAAGAAACCACTTCGAAAATAGAGATTCTAGGTTCGGGGTCCGTATACGGGTGAGGAAGGTGTTAGGCACCCCACCTCGTCCCTCAACGAGGATAAGCAGATTTAACATTGTGCTCTTCATAAATTAGAATTAATAATTAGGGGGGTTGGAGTGACGATGTTAATCGTTCGTATGGATAAAAGGAAAATTTGATATTCCACTATTCAGGGCTACCTAAAAATATGAGTACATGAGATGACCCTTAGTGAGTAAGCGTCGTGTAGCAAATTTTTGTTTAGGGGTTACTTTGTATATTAAAGTTGTGATATTTTAATTTAGATTTTAGTTGAGAGAATTTGGGTAAGAAATTTTTCCCGATCTCTTGATGTATTTTGTTAAGAGTTTGAGCGGGAGATTTCGGATAAGAACTCACATCTCATCTCCACATATTCTATTAAAATTTTTGGCTAAGAATCGGGTAAGAACTCTCCCCCGATCTCTTAAAGTATTCTGTTTAAGGTTTAAGGATCTCAGATAAGAACTCTCCTCCGATTTTCACATATTTTTAAGATTTTGGCTGAGAACCGGGTAAGAACTCTCTCCCGATCTCTTAAAGTATTCTGTTTAAAGTTTAAGGATCTCGGATAAGAACTCTTGTAACACCCTCCCTGTAGCAACTCAGACATTCTCTATTCCGGTGACTGATGTCGGTCCAGAAACGTTCGGAAAAATATTTAAACTAAAGTGAGGGACCATAATTAACTCAAATATTAATAAGAAAAATTTAGTAAAAATTTTAGAAATAAAATACAACTAAGTCAAATGAGCCGGTGCCCAAGCGATGGGTAACCCAGAGGGAAGTTGCGGTTCTCGCAACTAGGAGCCCTAGACCCGGGGAAAAATTTATAAAATAATTTTTGGGACTCCAGAGAAGGGTCATTGAGGTTCCTATGGCATTAGAATGCCAAGAAAATATTTAGAAAAATTTTTCAATTGGTACAGACAATTTTGACCCGTTAAGCCAAACGGAGGGCATTTTGGTCATTTCGCCTTCAGAGACGATTTTTTGCCGACTTGTCCAGTTAAGTAAATAATCATTATGACATAAAATATGAATTAATGTTGATGAAAAATTAATTTGAAGTTAGTAGAAAAGAAAAGAAAAGAAAATACAATATAATGCAAATTATGACATCATTATGATGTCATTTAAAAGTTCCCACCAATTACATTTAAACAACCATTTCATTAACTAATAAAAAGAGACAATTGAGACCAAAGAAATTAAAAAACTATTAGCCATCTTCTTCCCTCATTCCAGCCGCACCACCATGGCCAAGGAAACCTTCATTTCCTTCTTCATTCTAGCTTGAATATCTCACTAATCTTACCCAAAACCCTTAGGTCCCTTCACAAAAATTGATCACCTAACCTTGCTAGAGTGTTTGGCAGCCTAGAAAAAGGAAGAAAGTGAAGTTCAAGCTTGAGAAAATTCTGCCCTACTAAGGTTAGTGCCTATTTATATATATATATCTCCCTTATTCCATGTTAGAGACTTAAAATGAGTAAGAATTTATAAATTAAATGAATAAAATTTATGTGTTTGTACACCATGTAATTCGGCAGCCCTAAGGAAGGGATAAGATTGATTGTTTTTTATGGACTTAGAGTGGACTAGAGATCATGTTTAAAGTATATATATATATGGATAATGAGTTAGTGAGTTTAATTAAGGTATCTTGTGTGAATTTTAAATGGGAATTAGGGTTTTGGAGAGAAACTTGGAATTTGCTTATGTAATGGTGAATGAACATTCTAATGGTCAATTAGTGACCATTTGAGGTAAGTTGACCATAATTTGGAGTGAAGTATAGTATTACAAACTGATTTGGTATGCTGCCTAGTGAGAGCAGCAGGTGAGGCTGTGAGTCCAGCCTGTTTGGACTGCCATAACTTTGGCTGTGTAGGTTCAATTGGTGTTTGGCCAATTGGACATGAAACTAGACACATAATGGCACAATTTTGGTGAAGGAACCATGCCCAAAAGACCAAAGCAAGTGGACCAAAAACTGGCCCCAATCCGCATGTCCTGCAACTAGATTCTGCAGAATGACCAAATAAACAGTAATTGTTCATTTGGCCATAACTCATTGTAGAATGGCCCAATTGACCTGAAATTTTTACAGCAACAAGTTAAGATATAAACAAACAACTTTCATGAAGAAATCTACCTCAAATTATGACCAGAACCTATCCAACAAGGCAGTTGCAATCATTGTTCACTGCACTGTAGATATGGTCAGTTCTGCAATTTTTCAATCCGGCCAGCTATGGTTTTTGGACCATAACTGGAGCTACAAAACTCCAAATGAAGTGATTCAAAAAAAGAAATTCAACTAGACAAAATAAGGAACAACTTTCATGTTTATCACTTTCTCAAATTCCCATTGCAACAGTAACTAATGGAACAGTAAAGTTAGGGTACAAAAACTGAAAATTCTGCTCCATTAGTTTTAAGCTTAGGAATAGTATTGGTGATTAATTTCAACAAGTTTTGAATGCAAAATGTGGTACATTGGGAGTGTTAAAACCAATGTACCTATTTTCTATGCAAAAGTCAACATTTTTGTTGACTAGTGAAGTGAATAGTGACACCAAAACTTGAAATTCAAAAATTGAAGAATTCAAAAGTATCAAATGCCCTAGTATACCTAATAAGATTGGTTTGGATAGTTTGGTATGCCAATAGGGTTCAGTTAGCAGTACTGCACATGGCATTATGCCATTCTGTGATTTCATGGCTTTTAGCCATTCTGACATTGTGTTGATATTTGGCCTTGTGCCTATTGTCATTACAGTTTATTAGCTGTTCTGTTGCACACCGGGAGATGGATATGCGACCGATGGTATGACGGCCCGAGGTACTAGACCCCAGTGCCAGTTTACCCATTTATCCAGTCTAGTCGTCCAGTATAGGTTACTTGGGCAACCAAAAATGAAAATGGATAAATTTAACGAAATAATGAATATAACAAGTACAAAACAAGTAAGACCTCGATGCATGCACTGCATATTTATTTTCTGTTATTTCTTTTTATTTTATTATTGGCACCACTAAGCATTATTGCTTAGCGCGTTGCTTTTACCACACGTAGGTTCTGGAGATACTGACCGAGAGCCCAGTAGACCACAGACTGGGTGAGACCTCCTGCAGCTCTGCATAGTGTCCGTGTCACCTCACCATCTGCAGTGCATTGGTAGGACACTAGGTTTCATTTTGGTATTTTGTAATTAACTTTTATTTCCTTTTGTATAATTGAAACTTATGTAATGTATTTTGATGTTCATGTAAATAATGAAAATTGTGGTTATGAATGAAAAAGTGAATATTTATTTATGACTTTTACATGATTATCATATGAGATGAATGATTGAGAAATGGAAATGTTGTTGAAAAACATATTGAGATTTTGATATTGGAGTTTAAGAATGATTGAATATGATTATTGGAAGTGTTTTTCACAGGTTTCGAAGAATTGTTTTCTCCATTTTTAGCCGGTACTCTGCCGGATTTTCTATAAAATTTTCGGAACCTCAAATAAATTATCATTTCAATAAATGACTTAAATGAATTATATTTCATAAATTATATTCAAAACTATGAGAAAAATAAATTAAGGAAGAATAAAAATGATTAAGATAAAATAGAGTGTTCCGGTACACCATGTGACATATCTTACTCGGATATACTGTAGACGGGTAAGGGGTGTCACAACTCTCCTCTGATCTCCACGTATTTTTTAAGATTTTGGCTGAGAATCGAGTAAGAACTCTCCCCCAATCTCTTAAAGTGTTTTGTTTAAAGTTTGAGTGAAGGATCTCGGATAAGAACTCTCCTCCGATTTTCATGTATTTTTAAGATTTTGGTTGAGAATCAGATAAGAACTCCCCCCTAATCTCTTAAAGTATTCTGTTAAAAATTTAAGTGAAGGATCTCGGATAAGGACTCTCCTCCGATCTCCACATATTTTATGATTTTTGGTTGAGAATCGGGTAAGAACTCTCCCCCGACCTCTTAACGTATTCTGTTAAAAATTTAAGTGAAGGATCTTGGATAAGGACTCTCCTCCAATCTCCACATATTTTATGATTTTTGGTTGAGAATCGGGTAAGAACTCTCCCCTGACCTCTTATCGTGTTATGTTTTTTTTTTTTTTAAAAAAAAAAATTAAACCAAGCTCGGGTAAGGATTCTCCCCCGAACTCCTAATGTGTTTGCGTTAAAAATTAAATTGAGACCGAATAAAGCTTTTCATAGCCTACGGGACCTTGTAACTAGATAGTGGATGAAAGACCGAACTCTTTGCCGATCTTCCGCCTGATCATTTTATTATAACTCTTCGATTAGCGATATCCGATCTCTTTTATGTCGCTAGTTCGGGATCCGATCTCATCTTAATTCCCGATCTATCGTATTTTCCCCTAGTTTCATTCTGAGGCCCGATCTCATAACTTGTTTATTTGACCTATTCTTATTTTTGATCTATTCGACTTTTTGCTACGCCTATCTTTTGTCACTTTTCATTCATTCAGGCCCGAAGCTCTCATGTTAAGATACTTCTACCTATATCTTTTATATTATCTACAAGTTGTCCACGACCTAAACGTCTATTCTCGAAGGAAATGAAAACTAAGAGGTGATAAATAGAGTTTACGAGTGAATAGAAAAAGAAGACCGGGGAAATAACTATTAGCCTAGATAATCTATTTTGAGATTTTAGCGCAATTGAATATAAAAGAAATTTTAAGAATAAAAATGGAGAAAATAAAGCATGAGTATTCGACAAAATGACGGTCTAGACACTTACCTGTGGGAAGTTAAGGAGACAGATGAGCTAATTCCGATGTCCACAAATCTTGTAGAGGTGAAAGTTGATGGCAGAAGAACTCGAACTTGCCCGACTTAATGGGAGTAGATCGAAACCAAGTTTAGCTTAGAGAGTAATGTGCTGATAATAGAGCGATGAGAATGGAACTGAACAGAGTAATGGACATGCAATAAAAATGAAAATCTCAGGGTTTAAAGCTCCCTTTTTGTGAAAATACTTAAGAAAACTGGTTTCTAAAGTTTCTGATGTCTCAGAATTAAAAGACATAATCTGATGTCTCAGAATCAAAATGGAGGGTTTAGATTCAAAAGGACATAATCTGATGTCTCAGAATTAAAGAGAATCAAAATGGAGGGTCGAGATTCCGTTCAGAATATCCGTCCTTTCTTCTCTTAATTCAACGGCTCAGGGTCTTGCCTTATAAGATAGATCCGAAGGCTGGGAATAAAAAGCGCCGAACCTGTCGTCTGCTTTTTGATCCAAGGGCTCCGGATCCATCCTTACAATTATGATCATCGGTGGATATCGAGATGTACAGGACTGCCATAACTGTTTTGGCGTCTGTCAGCTAGGTGGGCGTTTCTGCAAATGAGGCGTGTGGTGAGAATTTGATCACGCCTGCAACGCTTTAACTAACTTGGCCCTGATGATGAAGAGAGTTAATTGAAAGTTATTTAATCTCTCAACACTTTTCAGCTCTATTTTCTTCTGATCTCCCTATTATGACCCTCTCCTTTTTTGATCTCTCTCATATCGGGTCCCCCCTCATTTTCTGATCTCTCCCATTGTAGATTTTCCTCTTTATCTGACTTGCCTTGGTCAAAGCAATTAATTCTTTAGTTATCGATGCATCTGCTTCGGTTTCTATATGCAATAAATGCCCAGGCCCTATATATATGCACCTACAAGAAAACCCCTTCACACTTTAATTTTCCTCCTTCAGTTTTTCAATGCTCCATTGCTCCAATTCTAGTTTCTCTGGTAATAATTCTGATTATGGTGGCTGCTTTTGATCTTTTTTTGACTGTTTTCTTCGCCCTTCACCTGAAAATTTATGACCCCGGCAATCAGAGAATCACGAGGACATTATCTGATGACAGTGAGGGAACTGAAATAATTTACCAATCAAGATCGAAAGTGACGATCGTACCGATCTCGAACCGGTCTACCGGTATAATCGGTGGACCGATCTCAGGCAAGAGGACTGCTAATTTCAATCTTAATGTCGGTGACCGCCTCTTGAAGTTCATTTGGCTCCCAACCACATTGGGCATCCCGACTGCAACTCGATTTTGGTCAATGACATCGGCGATGACTCCGCTCAATATCATGAGAGTCATAGTCACCCCATCTTAGCTGCACATCTACCCAACATTTGTGGCCGACTTTCTGATCAAACACATCTTTCGATTCAGCCACAAGACAGGCTTTGACATAGGTCAGCATCTGGAGTAAGCCTAAACTAGGTAAAATGTAGTACTAATATTTAGTGATCGCTCAAATGATGTAATCCGATCTTTAGAGATCATGCTAAATGATGTAATCCAATCTTTTGAAAATGAAATGAAATTTTGTTTAAATGTTTGTCTTATTATTGCATTAATTATTTTCTGATTTCTGATATGTGTATCCGATCTGATCTTTAAATGAATCGCCATTAGCCTATCTGTGGTTTTGGAAGTTTGCTCAATCGGATGACCTTGACTAACCGATCTCATTTATTCGATTTTATTATGTTTCTGGAACCTTCTTGCGACGTATCAAGGAAGCGACCGGTTCCACTAACTGATGCATCGCTTGGGACTTCGCGAGCATTTAATGCTCAGACGGGTATAAAAAGGGGAGAAGTGAGTCAGTTGTCTCCTTATGTCATTTTCAGAGCTTCTCTAGTAATCTCAGTATTTTCTCTCATTTTCTCAAGTTTTCAGGCGCCGATTAAACTCTGATAAAGGTTTTGATTTCTTTTCTTGGTTAATTTCTTTTATTTTTTTGAAAATGAGCGGTGTCGAGGGTCAGAGAGCTGCAAGCCGGCCTTTCTTTCATATTTCGTGGACCTCGGAAGAAGGCGATGTGACTGGGCCAAGAGGACGTCCCAACACAGCCATCGTTCCGGTTACTAGTCCAGCCACCAGACCGAGGAGAGGAGCGTCTTTGAGAAGAGAAAACCTACCAGTTGATGAGTTGCCTTCGGTCCTGAGAGAAACCGATCTCCAATCTATAAGCCAAGAGTATAATCTGCGGATCGACTCTTTTGAGCTAATCGAATGCCATGACGATCTTCGGGCTGATCACTTCTTTAATGAAGGCGATCTTATCATGGTATACGAAGAGCAGCTGAAGGCCAGACTCCTTTTTCCTTTGGACGAATTTTATAAAGCCGTCCTAAAGTTCCACCATGTCTTGGTAGCTCAAGTGCATCCGAACTCCTAGAGGACTTTAGTAGCCTTTCGGGGTCTCTGCCGAGCTAAGAAACTGGAGCCCACGAATAAAGTCTTTGCCAAGCTGCACAGGCTTGCTCGAAGGAAGGATGACGAGTTTTGGTTCTTTTAGGCAAAGTCAAACTGTGGGCTCTTCACCGATCTCCCTTCTTCGCTAAAGAACTGAAAGAACCGATTCTTTATATTGAGGAGCAAAATTCCGAACGGCTTTGAGAGTATCTCACAGAGTTGGCAACACCTGGTCGCTTCGATTCCAATAAAGATCACCTTAAATAAGGACGAAGACGCCTTAGTGAAAAAGTTAAAGTCCCAGGCGTCTACCCACAAATTCTCGTACTTAGATGCGGTTATGGCCGAACTGAAGTGGTGGATGATGCGGCTGATCACTGATGAAGACTACGAGCTTCAGCTCTCTGACCTCGGTCCTGGTACAATCCATATCTCTAGCCTCTGAATCTTAGTGAACTCACTGACTTCTTCTCTGTGCAGGTATGGCTGGTAGCGACGCTTCTAAGGAGATCCGTAAGCGAAAGAGGGAGGTCTCCCGAAAGGTGCGGGCGATTAAGGAGGCCACTGTTACTGCTGCTTAGACTCTTCAGTGAGAACTGGTAGAGGTACCGAGCTCCCCTCCCCAACCTCAAGAGCAGCCGATCCCAGAAGTAGAGGTTGTCATTCCTCCTCCTCAGCAGATCGAACTTCCGCCTCTCCCGCCTCCTTCGATCTCTTCCAATGTGGAAGGGGAGTCTTCTGGTCCTACTGTTAGGACGCTTTCTCGGGGCGCTCAACTCCTGATCCAATCACTAGAAAGGAATCATTCCACCTGAGGGAACCTCGAGTTAGCCAAAGTCATAGGCGCCTCCATCTGCTTCCAAGAAGATCGGAACAAATTGGCAGAGGAGAGCATCGACGATATTCTAACTCAGACAATGGGCTTGGGCTTGGAGGCTATTGCCAATCAACATATGATCCGAGAGAAAGCCCATGCCTTAAGGAGGGAGATTCTTAAGGCGGTCCAGGATGCCTCGGCTGCACAAGCTCAACTCCCCTCTACTAATGACTACATCGCCAGAATGGAAGATCGGATGAAGTATTACGAAGAGAGGATAGCGGAGGTGGAGCGAGAACTTGAAGACTCCCGGGTTGATCGATCTGCCGATCTCGCTCATTTTTCTGAGGAGCTCCAGGCGAAGGAGGAGGAGCTCCAAGCCAAGGAAGAGGAAAGCACAACGAAAAAGGCTGGAGCATATGTGAATGCCCATAATGATCTCCTGGCCGAGTTTAGGAAGCGTTATCCTGAAAAGGACTTCTCCTGGATGAATTAGCTCATTCCAGAGGCCGAAGAGGAGAGCGACGAGGAGCCGGAGAGAGAGAGAGAGAATCAGAGAGCGGATGATGTACCTGGGGAGCAGGCTGGGGGTGATCCACCTACTAAATGACTTGTATATATTTTACTTTGAAATGAATAGAAATCCTTTTTGTTCAATTTCTTGATGAGATCGAAAAGCGTCCAAATTGTTTGAACGTATTTGAACATTAAACTTGAAAGCAATTATTAATCAGCGTATAAGAGATCGGAAAAACATTACACGTAAGCATAAGATCGGACTAAGCCATGACCAAATACCGGGTAAAACTTTAGAACATTAAAACTGCAAAGACTTGACATTTACTTGAACTCTTAAGATCGAAATCGTCATTAGACGGGATAGCAACCTTAATTTTGTTTTAAGGAAAATCTGGGGCATTCAAGTGAGAAGCCCGATCATAACATTAGCTAAATGAAGTTCCGCAATATTTGTATAGAGAGATCGGAGAATATCAGTAGGTAAGATCGAATAGAACGGAGACCGGATATTGTTTCGAACTCATCTGACAAAGACCAAGAGGTTGGAGAACAATCTAATTTAAGCTTGAGGTCGATTTGTTCCAGGGACGAGCTATCAGCGAGTCTGAAAAAGCTATTCTTGATTGGGGACATCGGTTGAAAGCGGATAAGAAAGTTGAAAGTTTAAAAGTTTCTTCTTGACTTCGAAGGTCGGCTAAAATATGATATCTACATTGAATATACTGTAATTGAAAGTCATAAATTTAAAATTTATTTATGAGTATGTTTAATTCCATTTAAAAAGGCTTATCGTTTTCTTGAAAGAGGTTTTCTTTATTTATTTTTTCTTCAATAACAAAATATTAATTATTAATGAATATGATTTTAATTTCCTTTTTGTGAATATAATTTATATTATTAAAATTCATAAATAATTAAAATAATTAAAAATGAATATTTTCTCATTTTTTCAAATTCATACAACAATAATAATATAAATTTCAAAATTAACGCTACCCAAAGAGTCTCCATTCTGATGTTTGTAGCTACTAATATTCAAAGAATTAGATCCTGGTCAATATGAAATTAGGGAATGCAGCAAAGCAATCATAAATATTGGAACTGAATTTTCACTTGATCCATACTATCATATTTAAGAGAAAAAATGGGAAAACTTGGGAATGTTGAATAAGCTGCTCTTTCCATTGTCTGAACTTGCTCTGAGACTTTGCTTTAAGGTTCATTACTAGGAGAATATCATAGCCGTATGGCAGCAGGAAAACATAACAATCTGCAGCAATATTCCTCATTCTTCATTAGTGGTGACTGGCTATGAATGTCTAATGCTGTCACAGCCTGGGCAGTTATGCAAGCTCTCATGTATATAAATGTCACAATCAATGCAGAAGTATTGTTTGCATTTTGGACAAGCAACACAGAGGCTGGGCTTGTTGCCTATGACAACCATCCAGAATACATTAGCAGTGAGAGAGAGGAAAAGAGAAGTATAAAATAAAATAAAATAATCTGAGGGAGGGACAGACAATCTCATCCCAATCTTAGGCCTCCATTAATGGAAGCTTCATGAGTAACATGATTTAACCGAGTTCATGTAGTATTCTTCTTCCTGTACAAGTTTACCAAATGATAGGAGTGCCTCGCACAACAGCATTAAATTATCTAGCTTATCTAAATTTTTCTTGTCAATTTAAGCATAAATTTCAAATATTAAGGTGTGCAGTTGCAATTAGTATGACTATTCTCTTTCATTCTTTTTACTTCAAAGGTAATAGCAAACAAGCATTACAATTCATCTGCATCTGGATGAAGAGCATGCACATGCATGAACGCGAGTATTTTAACTTACCAGGGTTGAGGAGGCTCTGTTGGCAGCCAAAACAAGTTTTCGGTGGTCTGTGATGTAGTACATTTTGCCTTGGAGACACCTCATCAAATGGCACAATGGGAAAGAGATGATGATATGACCTTGCCAAATGGGGTGAAGAAACAAGTGTCAATCCACAGATACGGCATTCAGTAGGAAGCTCACATACACGCGCCTTGCATCTCGGACAAATGTATCCATCACCAACTTTAGCTTCTTTATGACAAGAACAAATTGAGATAGAGCCCTCTGCCACCCTTTGTGGGAAACCCATCTTGATTAAATTAGCAATTGCAAATTCTGCTATTGCTGGGGGTGGCGGTGCATGCTCTAACATTAACTCTTTAAAGTGGACCTGAATGAGATAAATACATAATTATGATGTACCCTTTCAGTTCAGATAAGTCAGAAGTTGTATTGATGAAGAAGCAACATTATTAAAGTATAGAAGAAAACCAGGAAAAAAAAATGGTTAATACCTAGAATTATAGGTTTAGTAGGAGCATGAACTTGAATAAATAGTAAAAGGCATTAATATAATGTTTCTAGCGCTGGGAACTATCAGATGGTGGCTTTCACCAAAAATTTCCAAGAAAATGTAACATTTCATTCAATTCCAAGTGATTTGAAGACCTAATAGAACTCACCTCATCCATTGCAACGGAGTATATTCCACCAGTTTCTTGACAGAGATGCTTGCATATAAACATTTCTGCAGAAAGACCAATAACCGAGCACCTAATTTTAGATTTCTTGCATTGCTTTATGGTCTCCATTATATCTCCTGGATCACAGGTGCTGAGAGCTGAACATAAGATCAGAACTTCACGATGACCATATGATGGAATTTGATCAAGATATCCCTGGACAAGATTGAGGGCATTCTGTAGTGATGAATCGCCTGAGCATTCCATCTTCCCCATCAAAGCCTTAATGTGGGACTCTGGACTCCCACCAAGCTCTGTTAAGGAATGGGCAACCCCATCTTTTATAGTCACCAAACCAATCTGGCTAAGTGGATTCTGATCAAAAAATTCCCTAACAAAAGCCTCAACATGTTTTACAATCACAACCATTCGACTTGGTCGAAAATCCATCTCTGATGCTGCCTGCATTCACCGATGAAAATAATGAAGAAAAAAGAGGAAACAATGCTCAATTACAGAAGTTGCCATAAATTTTGAACCTCCCTCTGAATTTATTACTTTTAATAGAAATTGAAGATAGTTCCCTCTCACAACCAACCTTTCCAGTGCTCTCACACTTATCTTTTATGTTGGACATGACTTTCATGCTTCAGCATTTCTCAAGTCACAACTTACTTGAAAATAAGCCTCATGCTTATGTGTGGAATCACTTATATATCGCAAAAATTAGTACCATTTCTCTGCAGAAAACTACATACATTTTGCTGAAACTTCCAATCATTTCATATTAAGAGATTTTTGCAGAGTTAAGGAACTCAGAAAGTTGTTTAAAAAAGTCATGATGGGCGTAATGAAAGAAAGGTAAACCCTAGTCTTCAATCACATAGACATGACAAATTATCCATGTCCCTATTGGCCATTGCGTCATACCCACGATATATCACCATTTCTGGCTGTCAAATACAAATACTACCAGTCCTAAATCCCTTTCTTTCTCTCCAATCACACAAGATAGATTAGAATCAAGCATGGGGTGGTACCCAGAAAGTGAATTAAATTCTTAAATTCAAGAGAGTCTCAAAAAAAGAAAGATTTAAAAGAACGAAAAATACCCTGGAGAGATCGACAACAATGTAAAGAAAGCGAATGAGGCCCTTCTGAATGCGAGCAGCAGTGGTAGAAAGGGAACGAAGGCGGCGGCGATACTGAGCATGGTGTATGATCTTATTGTCTATAGGACGAAGCAGTCCTGATTCATCCTCTTGAAGAGCTTCCCATGATCTCTCATCAGTGTAAGTCCTCTCCCACGCATCAAGTCCATGACCATCTCCATCATCATCATCGTCATCTTCTTCAGCTTCTCCATTAGATTGCCTCTTTTCAGCTGTGCTCATACTGTAAAAATGAAATTGAATATCTCCCAACAAATAAAGGAAGCATATGAAGAAGGAGAAGAAGTAAAATCATACCTAAGCCTTGGAATTGATGAAAAGAACCAAACTTCTGCTTCTGCTGTTGCTGCGTTTCTCCACTGATTCTTCTATCGGCTTCTTGCTTCTTTGTGCTGCATAGGCTTTTAACAATTTTTGAACAAATATTTTTCATAATATGTTTTTCATATATTATTGTTTATAATAATTTTTTTCATAACAATATATTTTTTTCATAATTGCATCCACCATTAACTAAAACTTAATATCATTAGAAAAAAATTATAATTTTATTTAAAAATATAAAATATTTGAAATTTCATTTTAAAAGCAACATTAATTTTATTAGATAATGTCTAATTGAGTTCAAATTTCATTTTAAAGTATTTTTTTATTATAAATTTAATTATTAATATTAATTAATGTTTGATTTAATAATTTTATTTTAATAATTATTAATATTAGGTTAAAAAAATACATTTGTTCAAAACAATAAGGTAATAAAAATTTTCACGGGAATGTCTATTTTTATTTATATTTCTTATTATTAAGTTACGTGTCAATGATACTAATATTTAAAATTTTAATAAAAATTTAATATGATTTTAAAAATTATAAAATATAAAAACATAAATATAAAACTACATTATTAAAATAAATAAAAATAATTCACGGTAATACCATTAGATGTATATAAATATTAAACCTGCGGCTAAGTGATCCAATATTCATTCCTCTTCTTCTCTTTTGTATTTAAAAAAAATATTATTTAAATTATATATTTTAATAAAATTAATTATTTAATTTTATATTTTAAAAATATATTATTTAATCCTTATATTTTTATTTTTATTAAATTTTTTATTTTTTTAATTTTTTATTAATTAATAAATTTTAGCATCAGTCAAATTAATATTTAGTCCATTTATTTTAATAAAATTAATTAATTAATTTCTATATTTTAAAATATATTATTTAATTTCTCCATTTTAATAAAATTAATTAATTAATTCATATATTTGAAAAATAAAATATCTTAAAAAGCATATTATTAAAAAAAAAGAAAATTTTTTATGTGGATACTAAATTTGAATTTGTATTTTATTAAATTATTTAAGTATTTTCATAAATTCTTTAAACATTAGTTTGATGTTTTCTCCATTAGAATTCAATTTTCATGCATTATTGTCTTGATTGTTTAGAATTTAGAAAGAAATTGATTAATTTTTTTTACCCATATAATTTATACTATTTTTTATTAAAAGATTAAAAAATGTAGAGAAAATGAGGGGAAAAAGATTATTGATCTAGAAAGAGTAAGCATGAGAGGGAGAAATAAGTGAAGGTAAAAGAAATAAAAGGAAAAAAGATTATGATAATTTTAATATAAAAAATAATTAAAGGAATTAAAAAATTAATGTAGTTAAATTATAGATATTAATTAATGTATTTTTTTAAATATAATTTTATTAAAATAAATAAATTAAATAATAATTAGATTAACATTAATTAATAAAAAAAATTAATAAAAGGTTAAACAATTTAATAAATTAATAAAATTAAATATTATATTTTTTAAAATATATAAATTAAATAATTAATTTTATAAAAAGAAAAGGCTAAATAATAAATTTTTTTTATAAAATTAGTACTACAGTGATGTAATTATAATTGAAAAATACGAAATTCATCCTCATCAACTATTATAATCAAATGATCGGACATAATGTATTACACCAAATAAACACTCCTACAAGCAAATCCCTTGGCACGCAGTTAGAAGATGGGGAAAAGGGCAGAGTTGGACGAATGCTGCTGACTCACTCACTCTATCCTGTCGACGAATCAAATCCATATTTACTGAGTCACAATCGAGTGTGCCCAACCTCATCGAACTTGCCTACTTCCTACCCGAATCCAATCACTTCACGTGGCCTTCAGCTCGAGCTGTTCTATGCTTGCACGCCAAAATCTCCAATTTAATTAACTGATAATCCTAATTCTCTTCTGTTAACATACACTTCTTCTCCCTCCTTAGGAAAGCAATAGCAAGTGACGATGCAAAGGCTATTTGCAGCGAGGTCTCTCTGTTCTTCGATTTTAAGGAAGCAGACACAGCGTGCTTCTTTCTCTACTTCTCTCCTTTTGGACGATACTCAGCTTCAGGTCTCTCTCTCTCTCTCTCTCTCTCTCGCGCGCTTCGATGAGATATTTTTAAGATAAATTTTGTTGTGATTTTGTATTTAACTGATGGTTTTTAGCTGCAATGATTACAGTTTAAGGAAAGTGTTTCCCAATTTGCTCAAGAAAACATTGCTCCTCACTCATCGAAAATAGACCAAACCAATAATTTCCCCAAGGTAATAGGATGTTTATTATTTTTATGATTCTTTTTCATTCTAATTTTATTGAATTTGATTGTGTTTTTATTTGCTATAGGATGTTAACTTGTGGAAACTGATGGGGGATTTTAATCTACTTGGAATTACGGCACCAGGTTTGAGCAACCTTCCTGGCGTGCTTCTCTGTGTTTTTGTTATGTGGGAAATGGCTACTTAACAATGTTATTAATAAAAAAACCAAAAATGGATGAGGAATTATTATTATTATTTTTTGTTTGTTGATTTGGAAGTGTTAGCTTGATTCCATTTGATCAAGTCTTGGTAATTTTGTAGATGAATATGGAGGACTTGGTCTTGGTTACTTGTATCACTGCATAGCTATGGAAGAAATTAGCCGTGCTTCAGGATCTGTTGGCCTTTCCTACGGTGCCCATTCTAACCTCTGCATTAATCAGTTGGTAAAGAAGTGAATAATTACACAAAATTTAGTACTGTTTGTGCTTTCCTGTATAATTTCACTCTCTTTTATGAGTTTTTGATGCAATAGTAACTATCTTTTCAGGTGAGGAATGGAAGTCCTGCTCAGAAACAGAAGTACTTGCCAAAGGTTCTATTTCCTTACCTTTTTTCCCTTAATCATTCTTTTCCATTCTACCATTTCCACCATTCCATCTAGCTGGATGACATATTCTGGCAAGACTGCAGTTATTTCCTTCTGCACCAAAGAAATGATGATTTTGCTATAATAGTTCTTTATGATCAAACTTAAATTAATTTTATTGTCCATCTGTTGCCTGAAATGTTTTTACCAAAATTTCATTTTAACTGACCAATTATATATTGTTGCAAAGCTTATCAGTGGAGAGCATGTGGGAGCTCTTGCAATGAGTGAACCCAATGGTACGTCTTATTTTTAACTTATGCTGGACTGATGAGGGGAATGTAGCTTTTTCTTTATTTATTCTGGCTAATTTCTTTGTGTTTTTCTTCAGCTGGCTCTGATGTTGTTAGCATGAAATGCAAAGCTGATCGTGCAGATGGGGGCTATATTCTAAATGGGAACAAGATGTGGTGCACAAATGGGCCAGTTGCTCAGACATTGGTAATTTTGTTGAGACTGCATTTTTAACTTTTTTTTTAATATAAAGTTGCTCCCTTTTTTTGAATGCTTATAATTTCTTAATGATCCATTTATTTTTCTTTGAGGTAAATTATCTTGGTGATATTTCAATATGATCCTTATCTCAATTTATTTGTCATTCAAAAACTATTTAAAAATTATTTCATCAAGGTCGCGGTTGTATGGACTGATATGTCATCTGCATCAATAGTCAGGATCCAAGGTGAAATATTTATGAGGTACATGTGACGATATAACCTACCAAAGTGAATGCCATGGTGGATGCCAGCAGGGGCATATTCAGAGTGATTTTAATTTATGTTCTATCAAACGCAGAGAGTGGTATTTCATAATTTTGCAGTATAACTAGGCACTTAGAGAATAAGGCAGCACATGTGATTATGTAGAAGCAAATCTATGCTCTTGCAGGAATGGAATTTATTCACAAAATTTGTCAAGTACTTTAAAACTATAACATTCAACTCGTAAAATCTTATTGTTGTTTCAGATTTGGTTAAAGAAAGTGCTGTTACTTGTAACGTAATGCATTTTGCTTCTCTATCTTTCCTCAAAGTATCAATGTTTTCATGCACAGAGTTTGTTCTGGCACACATTGGTTATAGCTCACACAGCTATCCTTTCGGCTCTGGTTACCTGTATCATATTTTGTTTCATGAAGATCTCTTATTTGTTGAAAGTGACATGTAGAGTTGTTTACAGGTTATCTATGCAAAAACAGACATCAAGGCTGGCTCAAAAGGAATCACAGCATTTATCATTGAGAAGGGAATGCCTGGGTATGTGGACCAATTTGCTTTTTGTTGAAAAGGGCTGGCCGTAGATCTACTGTGGAAAAATGAGGAGCTTTATTGAATAAATTTTCATCATTTTAGGTTTTAGTGAGTATAAAGGTTGTCCTTCCTTTGGGGGCTTAATGATGATTATATGCTCACTTTCTAACATTGAGTCAGAAAAAAGAGGATGTTCCAACATACAGGCTGTTGTTTCATTTTATTATAGTTTTCTTAAGCACTGGTGTACCTGGCCTGTGGAGAAGTGCTAAATATTGGAATGAGAACATATTTTATTTGCTAAATGCCTTGCTTATTGAGGATAGATTTATTTTGGACATTGTCAAGTGTGACCCTAAATGCAAAAAGAATTGATGATGCTTGCTTCCCACCATGGACCGTAAATTTGTGTACCAAAATAGAAAGTAAATTTGCATTCCTGATTTTCTTTCTGGTGAATGCAGATTTAGTACCGCCCAGAAACTAGACAAACTTGGGATGCGAGGAAGTGATACGTATGATAAAAATGCTTTGAGCAAAGTTCTCTATATTAGTTCATTAGCCCTTTTTTTTCCCCTCTCTTTCTAATATGGGTTATGCTTTGAACAGATGTGAGCTTGTCTTTGAGAATTGCTTTGTTCCAGAAGAAAATGTGCTTGGGCAAGAAGGAAAAGGTGTTTTTTTTTTCTTGGCTTATTTTTTTGGTTATAGAAAGATGTTTGTAAGAAGTTTCATCTCTAAGTTCTTTGAGTACCTATCATTTGAAGCAAAGATAGTTGGTAGGTGTCTTGTTTTTGTCTTACTGTAACTAATAAACCAAATTGGCTGAGCAATCCCAAATATCTGCCTTGTGAGTGAATAAAAAGATCACTGTAGTTTCTTGAGCACCTGCAATCTCCCATCCTATCCCCTTAAGGCTCCGAATGGAAAAACTGGAAGTGTGAATCTGGAGTAAAATGTCCTTAATATAGGAAATTAATTCCTTTAAGTGGAGGGGTCTAAGACTCTAAGTCAGTAGTTGCCGAGTTTAATGTCAAGGGTGGATCATGGGAGATTATATCTATACTTGGACAAGCTGCTATTTTGTCATTGTGGATCAAAGTATGTCAGGGGAAAAAAAATCATGCTGTGTGTGCATGACACTGTAATTGATGATCAGTCTCTCCTCAGTCTTCTATTTCTTTGTTACTAAGTATTATTCCTTGCAGGAGTTTATGTCATGATGTCAGGGCTAGATTTGGAAAGACTTGTTTTGGCTGCTGGACCTTTGGGTATCATGCAGGCATGTCTTGATGTTGTTCTTCCTTATATTCGACAAAGAGAACAGTTCGGCCGTCCAATTGGGGAATTTCAGTTTATACAGGTTTCTTTCCATTATTGACACACGAATATCTGGTGTTTACTGTTGATGTTTTTGAGGCATCTTAGCCCTTACTCCATTAATTAATTTGCAATTACAGGGGAAAATTGCTGACATGTATACTTCTTTACAATCTTCAAGGTATATAATTTTGTTAACCAAACATTTCAATTTTGTAATTTTAATTTTTTTTTTAAGGTGGCAGCTAATTGTTCTGTTATTTCAGGTCCTATGTTTATTCTGTTGCAAGGGACTGTGACAATGGGAAAGTTGACCCAAAGGTGGTGATGCTTCTTTTGACTTTCCACATCTAGATATTTTTGCCTAGTTTTTAGTTTCTTCACTTAAGTGTTATTTGGAATTTGAGACCACCTATGATGCACGTCCTGTGCTCCCATTGTCAAGTGTGTCTTATGGAGAAAAGGTCCATGATAAAATTATTTCACTCTTTTTCTTTAGTGAAAATTTTGAGCCATTGCTAGCAGGATCAAAGTCATTATGACTTCTCGCTTGTTGCAGTGCTGTTATGATGGTATCTGTCAGTGAGAGATATGTTGGAAACATTAGACGTTTCCTCTTTGTGTGTGTGCATATGTGCATGCATCTTTCCCTTGCTATACTCTTTATTCTCTCTCTTTCTTTTATATGTTTTATTTTGTTTGACTGTCCATTTCAAATAAATGCAAAGCGGACCATGGTCATTCACTACTTTTAAAGCTTTAAACATTTGATCACCAGTTTTTTTTTCTCTTTGGTATCTTTTTATTCTTAACCCCAATGTATTGATTTTGGGTTATTTATTATCTTATATAGCTAGATGCCATCTCCTCTCTCTCCTTCCTTGTTCACTACTTTTTAAGTGTTGAATATTGATAACCAATTTTTTTTTTTAATTTTCTTTTCCTTTCCCCCTGTTTTGATATTGGGTTGCTTATTATCTTATTTAGCGGGATTAAAATGCTTTATCTTAAGCTTGTAATAACTTATGTGCATTTAAATGTTCAGGATTGTGCTGGAGTCATACTCTGTGCAGCTGAAAGGGCAACCCAAGTTGCTTTGCAGGTAAAAGAACATCAAACCGATTCTTTTCTTGTTTTGTTTATGAATCTCAGAACTTTGCGCTTGGATGAATATTGTGTTCCTTTCTTACTCTGCTCCTCTATTCCTTTATTTCCTTGGTTGTCAAGAAATGACAATTCAGACATTCAAGGTAAATTTTATAGTCATCTAAACAATGTATGCGGATTATGCTTAGCTGCATAAATCCTTTTGATGTCCTCAATCACTTTCTGGGGCCATGTTACACCAGCCTCGGCCAAAGCTGCTATTTTCATGATTCTCATTCTTGTTCATGCAGTATATTCCTGAATATTTTTAAGAAATGAGTAATTATGCTGCTTCTCTTCATACCTTGACGTCTGTAAACACACTGGATTTGTATATTATCAGTTAGTTACATATTTATATTCAACTTTGCAGGCTATACAATGCTTAGGTGGTAATGGGTATGTAAATGAGTACTCAACTGGCCGCCTTCTTCGAGATGCCAAACTGTATGAAATTGGGGCAGGGACTAGTGAAATCAGAAGAATGATAATTGGTCGTGAACTCTTTAAGCAGTGAGAGAGAACATGCGTAGTGCGCTGCTGTATGAAACAACCTGCAGCAGTCAAGTAAATGATTTTTTCCCCGCTTTCTGAAATGTAAAATTCTTACAGCACAGGGAAAGACTGTACATCAATACATGATCATTGGAATAAAATTTACCGTTTTAATTTTATTGCAGAAAATGATCATTTTAACATTCATTTTCATACTCCATGGAATTTCAAAAAATCCAAGCATCCTAAAGACATGTATTTTTGAATGAATTACACTGCTTTGTCCATTGATGAGAAGTCACTATTGGGAAAGCTTGAACCCAATTCTTTCTGTGATGAATATTTGCTTATTTGTTTGATTGTTAGTTTGTCCGACAAACTGAAATTGTCATTTTATCAATGTTAGGTTCCAGAATAGTTTTTCGTTGAAATGCTAGTTAGTTTTTGGGTTCTTTCTGCATTTACTTTATTTTTTTATTACACTTCGTTTTTTACTTTGTACTCTCTTTAGTCATAGGATGCCATTTTATTTGATTCAATATAATCTATAGTGGTTATTGATGAAGTAGTATTTACTTTATTTTTACCGTAGAATTTTCTATAGTTTTGTCCTAATTCCTAATCAACAGAATTTATTGAGAAATATAGCTGAATATGTTGAGTGCTATAAGATAATAATATTGGTTGCATTTTTTCCTTGGAAAATAAAAGAGGAAAAAAATTTAAGGGGAAAATAATTTTATTTTTTATCATTTTATGTTTGGATGGGTAGAAAATAAATATGAAAGAAAAATTTTAGAGAAAAATAAAAATTTTTTATTCACTTCTATTTACTCTTCAAAATGAGAAATAGTGCGAGAAAAAAATGAAAAATTATAAATATATTCATATATTTTATAAGTTTTGTTTTTATTTAAGGGTAAAATTATGATTTTATTATTCATAAAATAACTTTCTTTCCCAATATTTTCCAACATCTGAATTCGTCATTGATCTCTTCCTTCAATCCAAACACAATGTTAGTCTTCGGGGTGATGACTCTTAGCCAATAAGGAGTGGTTTCCTTCTAGAAAAGATATTCCTGAACGAAATGATCTGAACTTGTTTTTATTTGTTTTACTGTCCTTTCACTGTATCAATCTGCAAGTTTTCAAAATCTTGGTGGTATTATTTTCTCCCATTATCTTTTTCATTGGATTGGTGACTGGTGATTGGTTGAGTTCCATATAGAGGCGTTTAGTTGTTTTATACTGCAAGATACAAATCCCGGTGTTTCTGGGAAGAATCGAGAACATTTTATTTCCTGCAGGGCATTTGTTATGAGGAGAAGAAGTGGAAGATCACACCAACCTACAGGTTGGGTAAGTGAAATGAAAGGAGAGAGCGGTGGGAGTTTCGATGGGGAAAAGAAAGATTTACTGCTCCTGGCAGAACAGTTCGCAAATCTTTTCAGAGAATTCGCTGAGAAATCAGGTGTAGTGAGTCATGAATATTTCTGCTTTCTGCTTGCCTGTGGCTTAACTGAGTCCCTGTGCTCACATCGTGATGCACAAATCAGATTTGACCCGAGAGCTAGATTTTCTCGCTGTCACTTTGCGCAAAAGCTTTTCCAAGCAATAGCCTCGGCATCTAGTGCTGCTACTCCTGATTCTTTTGTGGGAGCGGACAACTACTTAGATTTGGTCATATTTGTCCAAGAGAAAACAGCACTGAGTCATGAAATTTTGTGTAAGTTGTTTAAAAATGTCTTCTTTGAGCTATCTCGACTTTGGAAGGATCCTCGTTTTGCTTATGGCTTCCGGCCACGAGTACGACGTCTCTTCCTTCGTGTTCTACTAGATCGTGTCAGAAATTTCATCGAAAGAAAAAGAGGTGAAGCTGAATTTTTTTATGGAAGGTCCAATAAGGAAAAGAAATGTAATGAAGACTACGTGAATTATCTTGTCAGGTTTTATCAAGAGAACGCATGCTCAAGCGATGAAACTTCTTTCCTCGACTTGTTTGCTGCTGTCTCATCTCGTTTCCCTGAGGATCGACGGGATTCACGCCTCAAAATTGATCTGGCTGCTTCCACTCAGCCTCTGTTCCCACTAGAGCTTCTCCGAGTAATAGGGCTCATATATACTGATCCTCTGGTTGTTGATGAACGCTTGTGCGTAGCTGCTGCAACAAGATTGAAGATTCATCTTAAGACCCACAAGGATAACATTTCTAATTTTGAGATGGATTGTATTAAGACTTTAATTGTCTGCCTTCGGATCTGCATATCTCCAGATTTTTTCATCATCCAGAGGAATCTCGATGGAGCCCTCACGTTCTTGCTTAGCCACGATTCCTCTTGGCACCAGCCACTTGTGGAGCTTATTCTGAAACTCCAAAACGAGGGTCTTCATACTGCTCATACACAACCAATTATTCATACTTCCAACTCTATCATATGGAAGTTGAATGATAAGCTACATTGGATGGATCGATCCTTTTATGATGAAGTCTTTTGTTTTCAAAAGAATAGTGCTGCTTCCGTTATAGAAATCTCTAACCAAGCGGCTCTGCAAATTGATTCCTTTCTGTCAATGTCCGCCCATGATGCCTCTGCACATGCTCTTAGATCGCTTTTGGACAAGGAGTGGCTGTGCCATAGAATATTAAATCATTTGCATCCTTGTGACCTTCATTTGCAACCTTGTGAACTTCATTTGCATCCTTGTGACCTTGATTTGCATTCTGCTATACTCAATTGGAAGCAGAGAACGAAAACCTATTTGAGTGGCAAGTATGAACATCTTCAACAACTGGTTGGCGACCACGACCATGAGGTATCAACTTTTGATAAGCTTACACAAGCTGTCTATGAGACAACTGAGCTTTCTCTTGAGACAGATTATGATGATTTCTTAATTCTTTCCAACTTTTTGAAGTCTGTTTCTACATCATTTCGCAAAGTGAATGAACACGTTGTCATATCAGCACTCAAGCGCCTGGTGAAGTTATATTTTTTCCCTGTAAAATGGATACCCGTAGTCTTGAGCAAAATTATAATTCCTAGTTTAGCCATGAGCGAAGAGGATGAGCACTTGTTCACCACAAATCATCTTGAATTCATCACCAGGGATATGCTAATTAGTGATGGGCATACTAGGAGGGGACTTGCCTATATGTTTCTTGAGAAACTTTTAAGTGAACTTCCCATTCATGTGCCTTTGATGGTTATGAAAAGGGTAAAGAAGATGCTGAGAAGTAGACCTAGAAGCAGATCGTTATTGTCGAGAACGATTGACCAGGAAGAATTAGATGGTCCACATTGGAGGAGAAAGGAGTGTGCCATACGCTTAGTGGTTTTTCTCTTGTCTAGGGATGCTAAGGATGACATGAACTTGTCAGCCTACTACAATTCCTTCATCTCTTACTTGGAGTCCAACGTGTCATATGGATGGAACTGTGCCTTGGAGTTTCCTAACAACAACACTTCGCTGTATGGGGCAGATGTATACATTTTTGAGCATATGACTGCCAAAGTAGCGTGGAAAGCGAGAAAGATTTCACTCTTGAAGCGCTTGTTTGACAATTCCAAGTCTGAACCTGATTCAGACTTGACCAAAAGGAAGAAATGGGATACATGCCATCTTTATTTCTGCTACTTCTTCCAGTCCAGCATTCTCCCAGAGTTGCTTAGTGAGAATATGAATACATTCCCAATGCTCAAGGCAGCAGCTCTCAAATTTTGTTATTTATACTTAGATAAGTTTCCAGTTTCACAAGAGTTGCTTATCTCTTTGAAGCCTTGGTTAACCAGATTTCTTGAAAGTGATTCGAGTGTGGTTCAATCATATGCTTCAAGATGTATTGTAAAAAATTATCATAGGGAAAAAATTGAGGGAGGAACTAAAGTAAAGGAAAAGTTGAGCTAGAAGAATTGAAGGTTTGTCCTCTCCCTTTGGTTTTATAGCAGCAATTTTGAGTACACTTTCTTTCTTGTTGTATCAATACCCAAGAACTGATTCGAGAGGCCTCGAGGCTTATAAGCAGGCCCATAAGGGAGTTTGTTTTAATAAAAAAAATTGGTCATCCCATTAGAATTGCCTTTTCTTATCTTTCTATTGCATGGATAATTGATTAATTAGATGTGTTTGAATTAGTTGCTTTTAATTTTTCGTACTGCAATTAGAACCAACCGTTAAGAAAATTATTATCTCACTAACAAAGACAGTATGTAAGCAATATATAAGAATACAACTTCAATAACAGGAAATATTTTTCATATTAATATATTGAAATAATATGTTCCTACCTAAAAATACATGTTTTTAGTCTCTTCAATCGTCTTAATCCCATATTTTTATTTTATGTATCAATAGTAAAGAACTGTTTAAGTGCAACTTATTAAATATATATTAATACAAGATATTTATATTGAATTAAACATATTTTTTTTTATTTCATTCAAAGATATGCATTCTTTTTTTATGTTAACCGTAACTGGCGTCTTACATAGCATCTCTATTAGTGAATAACAGTTTTCTTAACAGTGAGTAACATTGGCAAGAATTAAAAAATTTAAAATTTAATTAATAATTTTCATAATATGAAATAGAATTGCAAAATTTTGAAAGTTAGAGAGTTTTTTTTGCCCCATTTTTTTTAGTAACTTCAATTAAAACAGCATTGGACCGATCGATTTATCAATTATTATTTACTTTGTTTTTCAAGAAAATATTGCTGCCTCTTTATTTGAAATCTTCACCCTGATGGCTCTGCAGCTGCTCTCCTGTCACATTTGCACACCGGACACCCAGACCCAGTGACCGTGTTATTGAATCTTCTGGGAATTCTTGTATCTGTGGTCAGCGAAGCCCATTTGAAGAGCAGAGTTCCCAAGCTAAGCTACTTATTGCTTCCGGAGACTACTTCCCTATCTAATTCCCGTTTTTTTTTTTTTTTTTTGTTCTTATCTAATTCATCATGCAGCTGGCTTATTCTTGCAATAAAATGTCTATTGTCGGTTTTAGAAATAATAGCTACTGGACAGCCTCTAAAAAAATTAGGATGCATGAATGTTGCTATATCCTGTCTTAATTTGCAATGGACAGACAAGGATGAAACATGTTTGAGACAAAACCAAAGATATCATCAGTAGGGAGCCAGGGATATGCTTTGCTAATAGTTGCCCAACTAGGAAGGAACTTGCCTACAAGTTTCTTGGAAATCTTGTTAATGAACCTGTTGGATCTGAAAAAAAAAATGAGGGAAGAGATTTGCTTAAACTGAGATTGATTTTTTACTTTACTTTTTTATATACTTCCAATAATACATGGCTATTTATAGAGCAAAATACCACATGATTTCTGCCTAATCAACTAAGAGAGAAATAGAACACCTTACTTTAAAGATTAACATTACAAGTTTAGACATTTCATATCTGCTTTTGCAGATTTTAGGATTTGAATTCAACTAAAATACATAAACTACATCCTTAGAACTTGTAGAAAATTTAGAGTTTGAAGCAATAATATCACATGCTTCAACAGAACCTATGTCTTTGGCAGATGTGATTATGGAATACATAAAACTTTTGGAGGACTTTGAAGAAGATCCTGTTGCAAATTGGAACAATAAGGATTGTGCCATGAGCTATTAGGCTTGGTGATTTTCCTCCTGTACGAGTATCCTCAAATTGATGCCATCTCTAGCAATCATCTTCCTGCCTATAAATTCTCTCTGCCATTGTATTCGAGTTCATCATTGGGATTTTTTTTTTTTTTGTTGATTGGTCCCCAATTAGGATTTGAAATCGACATTTCACAGCCTTATCATTAAAACTGCCACAGTACCCTCAATACTACTGAACTAAAGCTCGTTGATCCATCACTAGGATTTAAGAATCTGTAAATACCATCTTCCTTTCTACCCAGTTAACATCGAGAAGCCATTTCACCGGGATAAAGTGCAGAATTTAGTCTTGGATGGCATGTTAAACGCCTCCAAACACAACTAATCAACTGTGATAAGGTCTAATATTACATTAGTTTGAATCTAAGTGATGCTTCCCATGCCAATACGACACAACGTTGTTATGGTGATCCCAGAAGCCAGCTAGAGATGCTTTCATTTGCTGATTAAGTGTAAAGATAGCAGAATAATACTACTCATTACAATAGTTAATGAACAGTTGATGAGGAAGTACTAAAATCAAACAGTTCCACAAACTTCAGTTATTATCTAAGGCCATGAAAGGCACAGTAGTTCTAAACGTCCACGCGTTCCATTGACAAAGACAATCACTGAACTTAGAATTAAAATGATAGAAGATACATAACTAGGTTCAGGTTTTGATAGCGAGTGCACAAGCACAGCAAGCATAGTACTTAAACCAAATACGAATTTCAAACCCCTTACTATTGTGGAGAAGAATCTGGCTGGCCCACTGATGAAGACTTTGATGCTTCCATTACAACATGAGCTTGATCCAAACAGCTTTGAGTATCATCACCAATAACTCCAATGGTCATCTTCTCCACTTCTTCTTGAGTATATATATGGATCTTGGATACCACATTACAGAACTCACTGTGACCAGGAAAAAGGTTCAGTGTAAGGATCATTTAGTAAAGGGTCATGATTATCATTTATTGATTATTCTAAAACATCACAGAAAAGGAAGAGACAAAAAAAAAAGCCTCAGGGTACCATTGTTTTTCATCTTAATAAATAAGAAATGTACACTGCAATTTTTTGCTTTCTTCCTTCCCATACTTCACACCATTACCTTTATCTGTACATGCAATTTGATAATATATACATGCACAGATGCATACTGATAATCTAAAAGATTCAGATTCAAATGGTGAACATCATCACAAAGCTAGTTAATTCCATAAATGAAGTAACTTATTTTTTTTTTACATATTCTCTTTGCTTAATGCATTTTATGCCTGCTGGCTACCTAGCTTTTTAGAACAGCAACTATCACTTTAGAACATATACGAATTTTATTATTTATATGAAATTGATGAAGCATATTACTTGCAAATTATATTGTCATGCACTGGATAGCAGATACTAGTAGGTTGGTTTCATTACAGACACTTACTGCCATGGATCATCCCCGACAACCATTACATCATTCTCACTGTCAGTATACAAGATCCGCCACCCTTTCTTATGATCTCGTAGAAAGCCTTCCATGCTAAATAGTCGCTCTAGTTCACTCAACAGGTCATCATAGCCATTCAGTCTTGAGAGATCAATAGCTCTTCCAACCAAGCTGCCCTGCTTATGAACCTGCAACAAATTTATGTAAACATAAGTAACAAACAAAATAAAAAAGCATGCCAATGTCTGATTGCTTCTAATTCAGCTTACCTTTGTACAACTCCGCTTACCAGAGTTTTGTGAGTTTGGAGTAGGTGATTCGGCAGTCAACGAGAATCCAAACAGCTTGCAGCCACTAGCAGTCCCATTAAAAGAGTTATCCTTTCGATTTATTAGATTTACCCCTAAAGCTGGTGATGCAGAAATAGTTTCCTGTGACTTGTGCTCACTTGGTTGATTTGGCTTTCCAACTTCATCCCTAGCAACACCAGTCTGAATAGAAGATGCACCAAATTGGATTTTTTCTCTTGGGAAGTTAGTAGCATAAGAACACATTCTAGGATCTCGGCCAGTTTTATATAAATCAGCATAAGGAAAATACATATTTTGAAAGCTTTCTGCTGCTAGCGGATAAAAATTAGGTCTTGGTGCTTGATATATGTTGAAAGGACCACATCTAAGATTGGGTCTGCCCCAAGCACCTAGGTTGAAATCACTTTTTCCAGTCAGTGATCTCAGTGGGCATATTTCTTGACCTTGCAAGACCTTCGGAAATCTATTAGATTCCGCAAAGCCTGAGTAAGTGGTTGAGCGAGCCCTTGTTATCTCGCTAATATTAGCCTTATCTCTTCCAGTTGACACAAGATTTTGATGCGCTGAGTTTTGCATCTCAAAATCTGGTGGGCGGTTTAACGTGTCATGTCCATATAAGGGTGACACAAAACCTACATTTTCTTGACCTTGCAAGACCTTAGAGTATCTTCCAGACTCCTCAAAGTCTAAAAAACCACCCCCTCCTGCAAAAAGATAAAACAGATCTCAGACTTGCACAAATTAGTAAGCTTAAGAAGTGGGAACAGAAATTGTACCAGTTATGGGGTTATCAGGTGGGTTTGCTGGCAGACCAGTCTGCAGTTTCTTCAGCCTTGGGGAAGATTGAATGCTCAAGGGTGGGAGTGAAACCGAAGGATCAATCTCCCATAGAGAAACTCGTTCTTGATGATCACTAAGAACATCTTCATCCCACCTCACCTGTTTAATGGCACATCAATGATGCCCACACTAATCACTAAGTCACATGGAGATCATAAAATAACAAGTCCACCATCCTGCTTTGTCATTGAACTACAAATAAGAAGAAATGCATTCCAGAACTTGTAATGTTTTCCATTTCCATATCAAAGATCTGCTTATTTAGAAATTATTACTTTTCAAAGTATCCCAACTTTCAGGAAAAAAAAATGCAAAATCTGCAATCAAAATTGGATTGTAGAGAACATTATTAGCTTCAGTAATTCCATCAATCAGTTGACTACACAAAAACCAATGCTGTGTTTACAGAATGCTCTGTTGGATTAAGTTCCATGTTGCTTCATAAACAAACAATGGGAATGGGAGGAAGTATAAAGATTACAGAGCAAACAGTTTTGGTTCACTATATAAGCAAGAAATTCATAGAATTCATGTTCACGGTGGCAGATAAAACGAAGGTATGCTTACATCACATTGAAATATGTGGAAAACAAAATCATCTACATAGAGTAATATTCCATGATATGTAAAGCAAGATTTAAAAACTCACCATTAAGCACCTCCATTTTGAGTTAGGCCATCTATAAGGATCCAAGTCACTCATTCCAGTGACAACACTGCACCTGCACAAGGTAGAAAAAACGTCATGTTTTGCTGCAGAGTCAAGAATTAGTTTTGCTGTCATACTAAATTGCACAACACCTTCTTTCTGGAGAATCATCCATTTCAAATCTCATTTTGAATCTTGTCCCAATGCACACTGGATTCATGATGCTTTTCATATACTTTTTGTAGGGTACTACAAACTCTGCATGACTGGCCCTGCATTTCAGGCATTGCATACAACTTTAAATTCCCGTTTTATCTAGAATATGCCTCATTAAGGGAAAAAAAACAAACAGCAAATAAATTTACAAGAATTGAAGGGAAAGGAACTATATGCCAGTCAAATACTTATGCATTAATACTAATAGCCTAATGTTATGGAAAGTCAATCATTATATTATTTCTCTGTATATTCTGTATTCTGTATTCCTATTTAGGATTTTTTATTTAGGATTTCTTCCTAATTAGTAGAACACAATTATAGGAATCAATTGTATATATATACCCATGTACAGATTAATTGAAATTAAGGAAAATCATCTCTTTCTACATGGTATCAGAGCAGGTTATCAATATAGGGTGACTATTTGTTCTCACCAACCAACTCAGAAGAGACTTTGGCCGCCGACCGGCCGTTTCGACCTCGATCAACATCGCCGGCGTCGCCTCAACCCCCTCATTCCCCCACTGTATGTTGTTGCCTAATCTAGTACACCATTAAAGGACTTCTGAGATTTGACTCTCATATCCTATTTCGGTATTTGCTTGATTTGTGATTTTGGGTTATTTTGCTGCTATAAGCACTTTGGATTAGCGTTTCGGTTAGTTTTCTTTGTCTCAACAAATGGCAGACAATAAGAATGTTATTTCTGATGTGATTCCGGTGATGACTAAGATCACGGAATACAAACTTAATGGTTCGAATTACCTGGAGTAGAGTAATACTGTTAGGGTCTATTTGCGTAGCATTGATAAGGATGATCACCTTACTAAAGATAATGTTATGGAAAGTCAATCATTATATTATTTCTCTGTATATTCTGTATTCTGTATTCCTATTTAGGATTTTTTATTTAAGATTTTTTCTTATTAGTAGAACACAATTATAGGAATCAATTGTATATATATACCCATGTACAGATTAATTGAAATTAAGGAGAATCATCTCTTTCTACATGATATCAGAGCAGGTTATCAATCTAGGGTGACTATTTGTTCTCACCACCCAACTCAAGAAGAGACTTTGGCCGCCGACTGGCTGTTTCGACCTCGATCAACATCGCTGGCGTCGCCTCAACCCCCTCATTCCACCACTGTATGCTGTTGTCTGATCCAGTACACCATTAAAGGATTTCTGAGGTTTGGCTCTCAGATCCTATTTCGGTATTTGCTTGATTTGTGATTTTGGGTTATTTTGCTGCTATAAGCACTTTGGATTAGCGTTTCGGTTAGTTTTCTTTGTCTCAACAAATGGCAGACAATAAGAATGTTATTTCTGATGTGATTCCGGTGATGACTAAGATCACGGAATACAAACTTAATGGTTTGAATTACCTGGAGTAAAGTAAGACTGTTAGGGTCTATTTGCGTAGCATTGATAAGGATGATCACCTTACTAAAGATCCACCCACTGATGATACACGACAAACTTGGCTAAGGGAGGATGCTCGGTTGTTTTTGCAGCTTCGAAACTCGATTCACGGTGAGGTAATTAGTTTAATTAATCACTGTGAATTTGTTAAGGAATTAATTGATAACTTAGATTTTCTGTATTCTGGTAAAGGGAATATCTCCTATATTTATGATGTTTGTAAGGCATTCTACCGTATTGAGAAAGATGATAAGTCTCTCACGGCTTATTTTATGGATTTTAAACGAGTATACGAGGAACTTAATGTATTGTTACCTTTTAGTCCTGATGTGAAAGTTCAGCAAGCCCAACGGGAGCAACTGGCTGTTATGAGTTTTCTTACAGGCTTTCCTTCAAAGTATGAGACTGCTAAATCTCAGATTCTCTCCAGTTCTGAGATTTCCTCTTTGCATGAAACGTTCACACGGGTCCTTCGTACAGAGAGTACCCAATCTTCACAGCCTGCCAGTAGTGCTCTTATTAGCCATAATCCAAATGAACAACAGGTTAATAGAAGAGGAAGTAGAAGAGGAATTACAGGCAACAGAAGTAATTAGCGTAATAGAGAGGCTAGTTCTAATCAGGACTCAAGAGGAGTCATTTGTTATTATTGCCATGAGCCTGGCCATACAAAATATAATTGTCCACAACTTCAGAGGAAAAATCAGCGATCACAGATGACAAATATGGCAGCAGAGAATTCTACAGTATCTTCCTCTGAGAAAACTATTTTGGTATCTGCAGAGGATTTTGCACAATTTTTCCAGTATCAGGCATCTCTAAAGCCTACCAGTTCCCCTGTCACTGCGATCGCTGAGTCAAGTAAATCCACTACATGTCTTGTGTCTTCCTCATCCAAATGGGTTATTGATTCTGGTGTGACAGATCACATGACAGGTAATTCTAGTCTTCTATCTGCTTTTCAGTCTAATCTCACTTCCTCTACTGTTACTTTAGCTGATGATTCTACTTCTTGTGTCATGGGTTCTGGAACTGCGAATCCGACTTCGTCAATTTCTTTGTCTTCTGTTTTGTGTCTACCAAAATTCTCTTTTAATCTACTTTCTGTTAGTAAACTTACTCGTACCTTAAATTGTTCTGTTTTCTTTTTTCCTGACCAGTGTTTGTTTCAAGATCTTATGACGAAACAGATTATTGGTAGAGGACGCGAGTCAGGTGGTCTCTACATTCTGGAAAATCATGTACCGCGGTCGCTTATTTGCTCCAGTACCTTAACACCTCTTGAAGCTCATTGTAGATTGGGTCATTCTTCTTTGTCTACTATAAAGAAGCTGTGTCCTCATTTTCAGTCTTTATCAGTACTAGAATGTGAGTCGTGTCAGTTTGCAAAATATCATCGTTTGCCTTCTGTGTCTAGAGTCAATAAACGGGCTTCATCCCCTTTTTGAGTTAGTTCATTCTGATGTTTGGGGTCCTTGTTCTGTTACTTCTAAAACTGGATTTCGTTATTTTGTTACTTTTGTTATGATTACTCTCGTGTTACCTGGTTATATTTAATAAAGAATCGTTCTAAGTTGTTTTCTATCTTTTGTACCTTTAGTAATGAAATCAAAACTCAATTTAATATTTCTGTGCGCATATTAAGAAGTGACAATGCCAAAGAATACTTTTCAGTACAATTTCAGTCTTATATGACACAAAATGGCATTCTTCATCATGTTTTCCTGTGTGGATACCCCATCCCAAAATGGCGTGTCCAAAAGAAAAAATCGGCATCTTCTTGAGGTAACTCGTGCTTTTCTTTTTCAGATGAAAGTTCCTAAACACTTTTGGACGGATGCAGCTTCTACGGCATATTTTTTTATCAATCGTATGTCGTCTTCTGTCCTTAATGGGGATATTCCTTATACTGCTTTGTTTTCTATAAAATCTTTGTTCCCTATTGAACCCCGTATTTTTTGTTGTACCTGTTTTGTGCGTGATGTTCATCCACAGGTTACTAAATTAGATCCAAAATCTCTCAAATGTGTCTTCCTTGGGTACTCCCGGCTCCAAAAAGGGTACCGTTATTTCTCTCCTACTCTTAATCGTTATCTTGTTTCTGCAGATGTCACATTTTTTGAGTCCACTCTATTTTTTCCTCAATCATCTATGTATGAGAGTCAGGGGGAGGAGGATAATCTCTTAATATATACTGTCCAACTAATGTCTAGTCCTCTCCCACAGCCTGTTCCTTCTGTCTCTAGACCTACTCGACCTCCCATTGTTCATGTTTATTCCAGGAGATTGGAGATTCCTGACTCAGATCCTCCACCAGCTACTTCGTTGGGAGATCCTGTACTTCATACTAATCATGATTCTGATCTAGACTTACCCATTGCTCTTCGTAAAGGTAAACGTTCATGTACTTACCTTATCTCTTCTTTTGTTTCTTATAATCAATTGTCTTCTTATTCTCAGTGTTTTGTTACTTCTTTAGACTCTGTTTCTATCCCTAATACTGTTGGTGAGGCATTGTCTCATTCTGGCTGGTGTGATACTATGAAAGAGGAAATGGAGGCTTTAGATGCTAATGGTACATGGAAACTATTGCCTTTGCCTACTGATAAGAAAGCTATTGATTGCAAATGGGTATTTATAGTAAAAGGTAAATCCCGATAGTTCTGTGGCTAGGTTAAAAGCATGCCTTATAGCAAAAGGATATGCTCAGACATATGGAGTTGATTACTCTGACACTTTTTCTCCTGTAGCTAAACTTACTTCTATTCGCTTGTTTATCTCTTTAGCAGCTACATATGATTGACCCCTGCATCAATTGGATATCAAGAATGCTTTCCTTCATAGTGATCTTCAGGAGGAGGTGTATATGGAGCAACCACCTGGGTTTGTTGCTCAGGGGGAGTTGGGTAAAGTTTGTAGGCTTCGGAAGTCTCTTTATAGCTTGAAACAAAGTCCTAGGGCATGGTTTGGGAGATTTAGTGAAGCAGTACAGGAATTTGGTATGCAAAAGAGTAAGTGTGATCACTCAGTATTTTATAGGCAATCTGAGGCTGGTCTAATTCTCCTGGTAGTCTATGTGAATGACATTGTCATCACTGGGAGTGACTCTGTAGGTATTTCATCTCTTAAAACCTTCCTCCAAACCCAGTTTCAGACTAAAGACTTGGGATTGTTAAAGTATTTCTTGGGTATCAAAGTTATGAGAAGTAAGAAGGGTATTTTCTTATCTCAAAGAAAATATGTCCTTGATCTATTGATAGAGACAGAAAAATTAGGTGCTAAGCCTTGTAGTGCACTAATGACTCCAACTTTACAACTATTAGCAGGGGATAGTGAGTTGTTTGAAGATTCAGAGAGATACAGAAGATTGGTAGGAAAATTGAATTACCTTACAGTCACTTGTCCTAACATTGCTTATGCTGTTAGTGTGGTAAGTCAGTTTATGTCTTCCCCAACTGTTGCTCATTGGGAAGCCTTGGAACAAATCTTGTGTTATCTTAAGGGCGCTCTAGGAAGAGGTTTGCTATATGGTAATCATGGGCATTTGAATGTTGAATGTATTTCAAATGCCGATAGGGCTAAATCTAAGGTTGATAGGAGGTCAACTATTGGATATTGCGTTTTTGTTGGAGGAAATTTGGTGTCTTGGAGAAGCAAGAAGCAAAGTGTAGTTTCTCAATCTAGTGCTGAATCCGAATACAGAGCCATGGCACAATCAGTATGTGAGATAATGTAGATACTTCAATTACTAGATGAGACAGGTTTTAACACCTCCCTGCCTTCGAAATTGTGGTGTGATAATCAAGCTGCTCTCCATATTGCTTCTAATCCAGTGTTTCATGAGTGGACCAAACATATTGAGATTGATTGTCACTTTATTCGTGAAAAGATTCAACAACAGATCATCTCAACAGGACACATCAAAACTGGAAAGCAGTTAGGAGATATTTTCACAAAAGCTCTAAATGGAGCTAGAATTGACTACATTTGTAACAAGTTGGGCATGATTAACATTTTTGCTCCAACTTGAGGGGGAGTGTTATGAAAAGTCAATCACTATATTATTTCTCTGTATATTCTGTATTCTATATTCCTATTTAGGATTTCTTCCTAATTAGTAGAACACAATTATAGGGGAAAATAAAAGAGGAAATTAGTAGAACACAATAGTAGAACACATCTCAATCTTTATTTTCCTTGTAAAATGAAAGAGAAAAAAAATTTAAGGGGAAAATAATTTTATTTTTTATCACTTTATGTTTGGATGGGTAGAAAATAAAGATTGAAGGACAATTTTAGAGAAAAATAAAATTTTTTTATTGACTTCTATTTACTCTTCAAAATGAGAACAAGTGTGAGAAAAATATGAAAAATTGTAAATATATTCATATATTTTATAAATTTTCTTTTTATTTGTGGGTAAAATTATGATTTTATTATTCATAAAATAACTTTCTGTTAGTCTTCGGGGTGATGACTCTTAACCAATAAGGAATGGTTTCCTTCCAAAAAAGATATTCCTGAACGAAATGATGTGAACGCATTTTTATTTGTTTTACTGTCCTTTCACTGTATCAATCTGCAAGTTTTCAAAATCTTGGTGGTATTATTTTATCCCATTATCTTTTTCATTGGATTGGTGACTGGTGATTGGTTGAGTTCCATATAGAGGCGTTTAGTTGTTTTATACTGCAAGATACAAATCCGGTGTTTCTGGGAAGAATCGAGAACATTTTACTTCCTGCAGGGCATTTGTTATGAGGAGAAGAAGCGGAAGATCACACCAACCTACAGGTTGGGTAAGTGAAATGAAAGCAGAGAGCGGTGGGAGTTTCAATGGGGAAAAGAAAGATTTGCTGCTCCTGGCAGAACAGTTCGCAAATCTTTTCAGAGAATTCGCTGAGAAATCAGGTGCAGTGAATCATGAATATTTCTGCTTTCTGCTTGCCTTTTGCTTAACTGAGTCCCTGTGCAGATTTGACCCGAAAGCTAGATCTTATAGCTGTCACTTTGCGCAACAGCTTTTCCAAGCAATAGCCTCGGCATCTAGTGCTGCTACTCCTGATTCTTTTGTGGGAGTGGACAACTACTTAGATTTGGTCATATTTGTCCAAGAGAAAACAGCACTAAGTCATGAAATTTTGTGTAAGACATTTAAAAATGTCTTCTTTGAGCTATCTCGACTTTGGAAGGATCCTCCTTTTACTGATGGCTTCCTGCCACAAGTACGACAACGTCCCTTGCTTCTTATTCTACTAGATCGTGTCAGAAATTTCATCGAAGGAAAAAGAGATGAAGCTGAATTTTTTAATGGAGGGTCCAATAAGGAAAAGAAATGTAATGAAGACTACGTGAATGATCTCGTCAGGTTTTATCAAGAGAACGCAGGCTCAAGCGATGAAACTTGTTTCCTCGACTTGTTTGCTGCTGTCTTATCTCCTTCGCCTCAACATCGACTGGATGAAAGCATCAAAATTGACCTGGCTGCTTCCACTCAGCCTCTGTTCCCACTAGAGCTTCTCCGAGTAATAGGGTTCATATATACCGGTCGTGTGGTTGTTGATGAACACTTGTGCGTTGCAGCACACTTGTGCGAAGCTGCTGCAACAAGATTGAAGATTCATCTTAAAACCCACAAGGATAACATTTCTAATTTTTGTTGAGGCAGTGGGTGTAGAATAGGCTTTGAGACGTGATGAATCACTATCTTTAAGGTATTAATTGCCCCCACTAGATTGCTGCAAGGTTATGGAAATATACCTCCAGGATACAACAAAGCCTGAAATCTGCAGACAGCAACTCCTGAAGATTTCCCTTAAGAACTCTTTATATGAACTGAATTTAGAGAGACTAGAAGAAAAGAAGAAGAAGTAGAAGTAGTATATTTCTGAATTGAAAAAATCATTCATATTTATAAAGAATGAAAAGTCATGGCACCTTTATTAGATAGATACATCTGTCTATCTCCAATAGATACAACTATTTGTGTAATAGATATGTCTATTTATTAAAAGCTACTTATACAAATAGTTGTGACTATTTGTATAGACATATTTGTTTATTAACAGATACCTACACAAATAGTTATGACTTTTTGTATAGAATAGACATGTCTGTTTATTAACAGACACCTATACAAACAGTTGTGACTGTTTGTATAGAATTGACATGTCTGTCTATTAACAGACACATCTACTTGTTAATAAACATATCTGTTTGTAATTTATTTACGAAAATTACAATATGATAATTATTTTATTTCACACATATATGTGCCAAGTGCCATAATAGAATAATATATATTGAATTATATATATATAATTCTATATATATTTCACTCTTGTCATTCCCTTATATTTTAACAATATAGGAATTCTTTCTCTCTATACTGTCTAACATACAAGCTATTTATAACAATCCCCCACTTAGCTTGTATTGTTAAATCCCATTGTTTCATGCATAATGAAAAGTATCTTTCGATTTAAACTTTTCCTTAGTGTAAGTATTTCAAAGTTCTAAAGAAATCATGGTGGCCTTAGCTTAAACCTAGATTCCTATTAAATAGAACCGGAAATACTACACACATGAATCAATTAGTTCGACTTAAAAAGTTCACCAAAATTTTAGCACGAATATGGCCTTGTGCTACCTCCTATTTTCATGAATATTTACAAAAATTATTCCCACTTTTGTTGAAGCGGCACCACTTTCTATGTTCATATAGGTGAAGTTTCCTTTGTAATAATTTTAAACTTCATTAAGAATATAAATACTCATCCTCATTCCATTAACTTAGTACATTAAGTACTTTACTTACAACATTTACTAATGACTTGTTGTTACCCTTTAAACTTTATTTAGTAATAATACTATAAAGTAGGGTTCCCATCATTAGTAAATTTAATGGAATATTTTAAATCCTAATCAATATATGTACTTATGATCATAACTCTCGAGAGCCCTTTTATTAAAGGATTTGCTAGATTATTATAGGATTTAACATAAACATGGTAATAACACCATTAGAGACTAATTGTCTTACATTTTCATATCTTAAGCTTATATATATACTTTCAATTGTATATTTTACTATAAGCTTTAACCATCATGATTTGACTATCACAATATAAAGAAATAGATGGCACAGGTTGTGGCCACAACTTAATATCCGATAACAAGTTTCTCAGCCATTCTACTTCTTTACCAACATTCGCCAAAGTTATAAATTCGGATTCTACCGTAGAATGAGTTATACAAGTTTGTTTCTTTGATGCCCAAGAAACCAAACCTCCACCTAAAGTGGACACCCAACCAAAGGTTGACTTATTATCCTTAGTACTACTTATCCAATTGGCATTTATATAACCCTAGGATCTCCATCATATTTGTTTCACTAGTCAACCATATAATCACATGTTTATAACATGAATTACATAAGTAATTCACAGTCTAGATATGTACCTTATTTGCAGAAATAAATTGCTCCATAAGCTAAACTTGTACATACACAGAAATGCATACTCATTTGTCCTTTTGTCACTTCTTATAAATGACTTGTAAGGCTCTTATATTTACTACTCAAAATGTATCAACCTTTTGGCCAATAAATTCATCTCTTCATACATGTAACTATTAAGAAGAATTGCATCTTTTTATTTAGTTACATCTTTTGGCCAAGGGACACAACTCTTTGCATGAATACAACTCTTTATATGGTTTTAGCACAATTGGAAATTTATCACAGAATAATCTATAGTTTATAATTCCCTTTTTTTTTTTAATATCCAAAAACTCTTGAAATTTCTTTCCAGTATTTCATACTAATATTACTAGTATAACTTGATAATTTAAATATTGCAAAAGCAATATCAGGTCTAGTGCAATACATAGCATATATTAAGCTATCAATAGCATTAGTATACTCAATTTGAGTAATTATTCTACTAAAATTTCCAGTCAATTTGCAATAAATATCATATGGAGTATTTGCTTCCCTTAATATAATGAAAATGACAAAGAGTAAAACCCCCACTATGTTACAGCTAGGTAGTTTAGGCAGATCCCTCAAGGATAATAACCAAAATATAAATCTAGACAGTAATTTTAAAATTCTCCCAAGAATAAATTAAAGAATAATAATATTGATTGTAGGTAAAAATGAAGAGAAGAGACAAAAAAGAAAAGTTAATAGATTTTTTATTCCAAACTGCTATTTATAAAAGCATTTGCATCTCTTCAAACATATACAATAGTTCACTTTGTATCTATTAGAATAATTATATCTATTCACTTACACCTTTTAGAATAGATACAACAGTTCACTTCGTATCTCTTATAACAATTACATCTATTCTCTTATACCTTTTACAACAGATACAATCGTTCACTTTGTATCTCTTAGAATAATTACATCTGTTCATTTATACCTTTTACAACAGATACAACTGTTCACTTTTGTATCTCTTAGTATAATTACATCTGTTCACTTATACCTCTTAGAACATATACAACCGTTCACTTATACCTCTTAGAACAGATACAACCATTCACTTATACCTTTTAGAACAGATACAACCATTCACTTTGTATCTCTTAGAACAATTATATATGTTCACTTATGAACAGACATAACTCTTTTGAAATGAGACAAATTTTTCTATCACTAATATTTTAACAATATCCCCACCTAGTTAGTGATAGACACAATCAATATGAATTAGGATTTATGCATATAAAAAGTGTTTTTCGACTTATGCACATAAATCTTATTATCTTCTTTAACACATTCACCATGAGCTTTAGCATCATAATATAACCTTATATTTCTTCTAATTATAAGCATGTCATCAACATAAAATAAATTATAAACATGTCATCAACATAAAATAAATTATCACATAAAAAAAAACTTTTAATGTGTATGTATTTCTGAAGCTATTTAAGAGAAAAGTCGTATGTGGCATACAATAATTTCTTCCTATAATCATTCAAACTAGAAGTATGATGTGCTATTATTCCTCCTAATTGCAATGATTTAGGAATTACCACTTTCAAATCTTTAAACTTTGAAACAAAGATATGCAACTCATGGACTTATCCATAACAGGCATATTATCAACCATTTGGAATTCAAAATATTTTATGATGAGAAATTTATCCACACCTTATTTTTCTGAATTGTATTTGAACTCCAGTGATTTCCAGATTTCCATTGGAGACTTGATAGAAGTAAATAGATCATATAGCATATCTGACAAGTTGTTAAGAATATGACCTCTGCATAACAATTCATCTTCTTCACGTTTGTCTCGATCTGCTTTCACTTGTTCAGAATCTTCTGGAGTTGGTGGTGAAATAGCAGGCAGACTTGGATCAAGTATATAAGAAATCTTCAATGTGGTGAGTAAGAATAGCATCTTGTCTTTCCAGCGAACATAGTTTGTCCCATCAAAACGATCAAGTTTCACAAACTCTTGATTCATCACGGAAACAGCCTTGGACTCCATTGCGATTAATACTTTAAAATTGTTGAGGCAGTGGGTGTAGAATAGGCTTTGAGGCGTGGTGAATCACTATCTTTAAGGTATTAATTGCCCCCACTAGATTGCTGCAAGGTTATGGCAATATACCTCTAGGATACAACAAAGCCTGAAATCTGCAGACAGCAACTCCTGAAGATTTCCCTTAAGAACTCTTTATATGAACTGAATTTAGAGAGACTAGAAGAAAAGAAGAAGAAGTAGAAGTAGTATATTTCTGAATTGAAAAAATCATCCATATTTATAAAGAATGAAAAGTCATGGCACCTTTATTAGACAGATACATCTGTCTATCTCCAATAGATACAACTATTTGTGTAATAGATATGTCTATTTATTAAAAGCTACCTATACAAATAGTTGTGACTATTTGTATAGACATATCTGTTTATTAACAGACACCTATACAAATAGTTATGACTTTTTGTATAGAATAGACATGTCTGTTTATTAACAGACACCTATACAAACAGTTGTGACTGTTTGTATAGAATTGACATGTCTGTCTATTAACAGACACATCTACTTGTTAATAAACACATCTGTTTGTAATTTATTTACGAAAATTACAATATGATAATTATTTTATTTCACACATATATGTGCCAAGTGCCATAATAGAATAATATATATTGAATTATATATATATAATTCTATATATATTTTACTCTTGTCATTTCCTTATATTTTAACAATATAGGAATTCTTTCTCTCTATATTGTCTAACATACAAGCTATTTATAACAATTTTGAGATGGATTGTATTAAGACTTTAATTGTCTGCCTTCGGATCTGCATATCTCCACATTTTTCCGTCATCCAGAGGAATCTCAATGAAGCCCTCACGTTCCTGCTTAGCCACGATTCCTCTTGGCACTAGCCACTTGTGGAGCTTATTCTGAAACTCCAAAACGACGGTCTTCATACTGCTCATACACAACCAATTATTCATACTTCCAAATCTATCATATGGAAGTTGAATAATAAGCTACATCGGATGGATCGATCCTTTTATGATGAAGTCTTTTGTTTTCAAAAGAATAGTGCTGCTTCCGTTATAGAAATCTCTAACCAAGCGGCTCTGCAAATTGATTCCTTTCTGTCAATGTCCGCCCATGATGCCTCTGCAGATGCTCTTCGATCGCTTTTGGACAAGGAGTGGCTGTGCCATAGAATATTAAATCAATTGCATCCTTGTGACCTTCATTTGCAACCTGCTATACTCAATTGGAAGGAGAGAACGAAAACCTATTTGAGTGGCAAGTATGAACATCTTCAACGACCGGTTGGCGACCACTACTATGAGGTATCAACTTTTGATAAGCTTACACAAGCTGTCTATGAGACAACTGAGCTTTCTCTTGAGACAGATTATGGTGATTTCGTAATTCTTTCCAACTTTTTGAAGTCTGTTTCTACATCATTTCGCAAAGTGAATGAACACATTGTCATATCAGCACTCAAGTGCCTGGTGAAGTTAAATTTTATCCCTGTACAATGGATACCTGAAGTCTTTAGCAACATTATAATTCCTAATTTAGCCATTAACGAAGAGGATAAGTGCTTGTTCACCACAAATCATCTTGAATTCATCACCAGGGATATGCTAATTAGTGATGGGCATACTAGGAGGGGACTTGCCTATATGTTTCTTGAGAAACTTTTAAGTGAATTTCCCATTCATGTGCCTTTGATGGTTATGGCAGAGGTAGAGGAGATGCTGAGAACGATTGACCAAGAAGAATTAGATGGTCCACATTGGAGGAGAAAGGAGTGTGCCATACGCTTAGTGGTTTTTCTCTTGTGTAGGGATGCTAAGGATGACATGAGCTTGTCAGCCTACTACAATTCCTTCATCTCTTACTTGAAGTCCTGCGTGTCAGATAGATGGAACCTTGCCTTTTTAAGGGATAGGTTGTATAGGGCATATGCATACATTTCTGAGCATATGATTGCCAAAGAACAGTGGGAAGAGAGAAGTATTTCACTCTTGAAGCGCTTGTTTGACAATTCCAAGTCTGAGCCTGATTCAAACTTGACCAAAAGGAAGAAATGGGATACATGCCATCTTTATTTCTGCCACTTCTTCCAGTCCAGTATTCTCCCAGAGTTGCTTAGTAAGGATATGAATACATTCCCAATGCTCGAGGCAGCAGCTCTCAAATTTTGTTATTTATACTTGAATAAGTTTCCAGTTTCACAAGAGTTGCTCATCTCTTTGAAGCCTTGGTTAACCAGATTTCTTGGAAGTGGTTCACGTGTGGTTCAATCATATGCTACAAGATGTATTGAAAAAATTGAGGGAGGAACTAAAGTAAAGGAAAAGTTGAGCTAGAAGAATTGAAGGTTTGTCCTCTCCCTTTGGTTTTATAGCAGTAATTTTGAGTACACTTTCTTTCTTGTTGTATCAATACCCAAGAACTGATTCGAGAGGCCTCGAGGCTTATAAGCAGGCCAATAAGGGAGTTTGTTTTAATAAAAAAATTGGTTCAGCCCATTAGAATTGCCTTTTCTTATCCTTCTATTGCATGGATAATTGATTAATTAGGTGTGTTTGAATTAGTTGCTTTTAATTTTTCGTACTGCAATTAGAACCAACCATTAGTTGTTATTTGTGCTTCTCATACAGAATCAATCATTTGCAATGCAAAGTCTTTTTTTTTTTTTTTTTTTTGATAACTGTTAAAAAAATTCTATGCTTTTTAAATTTTTGCAATTCCATTCTATACTATGAAATTACCGATTAAACCCTAAACTTTTTAACTCTTATCAATTTTACTCCAGCCGTTAAGAAAATTGTTATTTTACTAACAAAGACAGTATGTAAGGGCCACATAAGAATGCAACTTCAATAATAGGAAATATTTTTCATATTAATATATTGAAATAATATGTTCCTACCTAAAAATATATGTTTTTAGTCTCTTCAATAGTCTTAATCCCATATCTTTATTTCATCTATCAACTATAAAGAATTGTTTAAGTACAACTTGTTAAATATATATTAATACAAGGTATTTATATTGAATTACATATTTTTTTTTTATTTCATTCAAAGATATATCTTCTTCTTTTATGTTAATCGCAACTGGCGTCTTACATAGCATCTCTGTTAGTGAAATAACAGTTTTCTTAACAGTGGGTAGCATTAGCAAGAATTAAAAAGTTTAAAATTTAATTAATAATTTTCATAATATGAAATAGAATTGCAAAATTTTGAAAGTTAGAGAGTTTTTTTTGCCCTTTTTTTTTAGTAACTTCAATTAAAACAACATTGGACGGATCGATTTATCAATTATTATTTACTTTGTTTTTCAAGAAAATACTGCTGCCTCTTTATTTGAAATCTTCACCCTGATGGCTCTGCAGCTGCTCTCCTGTCACATTTGCACACCGGACACCCAGACCCATTGACCGCGTTATTGAATCTTCTGGGAATTCTTGTATCTGTGGTCAGCAAAGCCCATTTGAAGAGCAGAGTTCCCAAGCTAAGCTACTTATTGCTTCCGGAGACTACTTCCCTATCTAATTCCCGTTTTTTTTTTTTTTTGTTCTTATCTAATTCATCATGCAGCTGGCTTATTCTTGCAATAAAATGTCTATTGAAGTTCCGTTTTAGAAATAATAGCCACTGGACAACAGCCTCTAAAAAAATTAGGATGCATGGATGTTGTTATATCCTGTCTTAATTTGCAATGGACAGACAAGGATGAAACATGTTTGAGACAAAACCAAAGATATCATCAGTAGGGAGCCAGGGATATGCTTTGCTAATAGTTGCCCAACTAGGAAGGAACTTGCCTACAAGTTTCTTGGAAATCTTGTTAATGAACCTGTTGGATCTGAAAAAAAAAATGAGGAAAGAGATTTGCTTAAACTGAGATTGATTTTTTACTTTACTTTTTTATATACTTCCAATAATACATGGCTATTTATAGAGCAAAATACCACATGATTTCTGCCTAATCAACTAAGAGAGAAATAGAACACCTTACTTTAAAGATTAACATTACAAGTTTAGACATTTCATATCTGCTTTTGCAGATTTTAGGATTTGAATTCAACTAAAATACATAAACTATATCCTTAGAACTTGTAGAAAATTTAGAGTTTGAAGCAATAATATCACATGCTTCAACAGAACCTATGTCTTTGGCAGATGTGATTATGGAATACATAAAACTTTTGGAGGACTTTGAAGAAGACCCTGTTGCAAATTGGAACAATAAGGATTGTGCCATGAGCTATTAGGCTTGGTGATTTTCCTCCAGTATGAGTATCCTCAAACTGATACCATCTCTAGCAATCATCTTCCTGCCTATAAAGTCTCTCTGCCATTGCATTCGAGTTCATCATTGGGATTTTTTTTTTTTTTTTTGTTGATTGGTCTCCAATTAGGATTTGAAATCGACATTTCACAGCCTTATCATTAAAACTGCCACAGTACCCTCAATACTACTGAACTAAAGCTCGTTGATCCATCACTAGGATTTAAGAATCTGTAAATACCATCTTCCTTTCTACCCAGTTAACATCGAGAAGCCATTTCACCGGGATAAAGTTGCAGAATTTAGTCTTGGATGGCATGTTAAACACCTCGAAACACTACTAATCAACTGTGATAAGGTCTAATATTACATTAGTTTGAATCTAAGTGATGCTTCCCATGCCAATACGACACAACGTTGTTATGGTGATCCCAGAAGCCAACTATCTGCTTTCATTTGCTGATTAAGTGTAAAGATAGGAGAATAATACTACTCATTACAATAGTTAATGAAAAGTTGATGAGGAAGTACTAAAATCAAACAGTTCCACAAACTTCAGTTATTATCTAAGGCCATGAAAGGCACAGTAGTTCTAAACATCCACGCGTTCCATTGACAAAGACAATCACTGAACTTAGAATTCAAATGATAGAAGATACATAGCTAGGTTCAGGTTTTGATAGCGAGTGCACAAGCACAGCAAGCATAGTACAGCAAGCATAGTACTTAAAACCAAATACGAATTTCAAACCCCTTACTACTGTGGAGAAGAATCTGGCTGGCCCACTGATGAAGACTTTGATGCTTCCATTACAACATGAGCTTGATCCAAACAGCTTTGAGTATCATCACCAATAACTCCAATGGTCATCTTCTCCACTTCTTCTTGAGTATATATATGGATCTTGGATACCACATTACAGAACTCACTGTGACCAGGAAAAAGGTTCACTGTAAGGATCATTTAGTCAAGGGTCATGATTATCATTTATTGATTATTCTAAAAGATCACAGAAAAGGAAGAGACAAAAAAAAAAAAGCCTCAGGGTACCATTGTTTTTCATTTTAATACATAAGAAATGTACACTGCAATTTTTTGCTTTCTTCCTTCCCATACTTCACACCATTACCTTTATCTGTACATGCAATTTGATAATATATACATGCACAGATCCATACTGATAATCTAAAAGATTCAGATTCAAATGGTGAACATCATCACAAAGCTAGTTAATTCCATAAATGAAGTAACTTATTTTTTTTTTTAAATATTCTCTTTGCTTAATGCATTTTATGCCTGCTGGCTACCTAGCTTTTTAGAACAGCAACTATCACTTTAGAACATATACGAATTTTGTTATTTATATGAAATTGATGAAGCATATTACTTGCAAATTATATTGTAATGCACTGGATAGCAGATACTAGTAGGTTGGTTTCATTACAGACACTTACTGCCATGGATCATCCCCGACAACCATTACATCATTCTCACTGTCAGTATACAAGATCCGCCACCCTTTCTTATGATCTCGTAGAAAGCCTTCCATGCTAAATAGTCGCTCTAGTTCACTCAACAGGTCATCATAGCCATTCAGTCTTGAGAGATCAATAGCTCTTCCAACCAAGCTGCCCTGCTTATGAACCTGCAACAAATTTATGTAAACATAAGTAATAAACAAAATAAAAAAGCATGTCAACGTCTGATTGCTTCTAATTCAGCTTACCTTTGTACAACTCCGCTTACCAGAGTTTTGTGAGTTTGGAGTAGGTGATTCGGCAGTCAACGAGAATCCAAACAGCTTGCAGCCACTAGCAGTCCCATTAAAAGAGTTATCCTTTTGATTTATTAGATTTACCCCTAAGGCTGGTGATGCAGAAATAGTTTCCTGTGACTTGTGCTCACTTGATTGATTTGGCTTTCCAACTTCATCCCTAGCAACACCAGTCTGAATAGAAGATGCACCAAATTGGAGTTTTTCTCTTGGGAAGTTAGTAGCATAAGAACACATTCTAGGATCTTGGCCAGTTTTATATAAATCAGCATAAGGAAAATACATATTTTGAAAGCTTTCTGCTGCTAGCGGATAAAAATTAGGTCTTGGTGCTTGATATATGTTGAAAGGACCACATCTAAGATTGGGTCTGCCCCAAGCACCTAGGTTGAAATCACTTTTTCCAGTCAGTGATCTCAGTGGGCATATTTCTTGACCTTGCAAGACCTTCGGAAATCTATTAGATTCCGCAAAGCCTGTGTAAGTGGTTGAGCGAGCCCTTGTTATCTCGCTAATATTAGCCTTATCTCTTCCAGTTGACACAAGATTTTGATGCGCTGAGTTTTGCATCTCAAAATCTGGTGGGCGGTTTAACGTGTCATGTCCATATAAGGGTGACACAAAACCTACATTTTCTTGACCTTGCAAGACCTTAGAGGATCTTCCAGACTCCTCAAAGTCTAAAAAACCACCCCCCCCTGCAAAAAGATAAAACAGATCTCAGACTTGCACAAATTAGTAAGCTTAAGAAGTGGGAACAGAAATTGTACCAGTTATGGGGTTATCAGGTGGGTTTGCTGGCAGACCAGTCCGCAGTTTCTTCAGCCTTGGGGAAGATTGAATGCTCAAGGGTGGGAGTGAAACAGAAGGATCAATCTCCCATAGAGAAACTCGTTCTTGATGATCACTAACAACATCTTCATCCCACCTCACCTGTTTAATGGCACATCAATGATGCCCAAATTAATCACTAAGTCACATGGAGATCATAAAATAACAAGTCCACCATCCTGCTTTGTCATTGAACTACAAATAAGAAGAAACGCATTCCAGAACTTGTAATGTTTTCCATTTCCATATCAAAGATCTGCTTATTTAGAAATTATTACTTTTCAAAGTATCCCAACTTTCAGGGAAAAAAAAATGCAAAATCTGCAATCAAAATTGGATTATAGAGAACATTATTAGCTTCAGTAATTCCATCAATCAGTTGACTACACAAAAACCAATGCTGCGTTTACAGAATGCTCTGTTGGATTAAGTTCCATGTTGCTTCATAAACAAACAATGGGGATGGGAGGAAGTATAAAGATTACAGAGCAAACAGTTCTGGTTAACTATGTGAGCAAGAAATTCATAGAATTCATGTTCACGGTGGCAGATAAAACGAAGGTATGCTTACATCACATTGAAATATGTGGAAAACAAAATCATCTACATAGAGTAATATTCCATGATATGTAAAGCAAGATTTAAAAACTCACCATTAAGCACCTCCATTTTGAGTTAGGCCATCTATAAGGATCCAAGTCACTCATTCCAGTGACAACACCACTGCACCTGCACAAGGTAGAAAAAACGTCATGTTTTGCTGCAGAGTCGAGAATTAGTTTTGCTGTCATACTAAATTGCACAACACCTTCTTTCTGGAGAATCATCCATTTCAAATCTCATTTTGAATCTTGTCCCAATGCACACTGGATTCATGATGCTTTTCATATACTTTTTGTAGGGTACTACAAACTCTGCATGACTGGCCCTGCATTTCAGGCATTGCATACAACTTTAAATTCCTGTTTTATCTAGAATATGCCTCATTAGGGGAAAAAAACAAACAGCAAATAAATTTACAAGAATTGAAGGGAAAGGAACTATATGCCAGTCAAATACTTATGCACTAATACTAATAGCCTAATAGATAACACCACATAAGAACTGCTACTTGAACCATTCCAGAAATTCTCAATTTGATTCTGAAAAAGCACTTAACATTAAATCCTTTCACTACCCTGAAATCCAAAATTTGTACATTAAAAAAAAAAATCACCCTTTTCTTTTAGTAATACAGACTTGACATTCTCCACAAAAATTTCTATCTTTAAACTTTTTATGTGCATGCATGAGTGAATCTGTGTATTAAGAATTCATGCAGTTTTACATTTTTTAAAAACCTAGTAGAAGTAACCTGCATTCATTGCACTTCCTACCAAATCTATTTCATGCAACTATTTGAAAGAGTAGGATAGTGAACCCTCTAAGATGTTCAACAGCCCAACAAAAAATGCTATCAACTGGCCAAGTTTTGCATGCTTATGTGTAAGATAGCACCATAATGGGCACAACGAAGATAAGAACAAAAAAGGAAGCTCAATAAATATCAAAAACCCTTAATAATTTTGCAGCTTTTTGTGCTGAGAATAAAGGTAGTTTCATTACTGCAAATTGTTTATTGGGTAACAAGTCAAAAAATATTCATAATTATACAACTATTCAGCCCAAATAATTGCAGTTAATTTTATCCCATACACAATAATGGTCATTCATGTAATCTCCGATCAATATCATAGATGTTGCATGTTAATCATTATGTGATATTTGAACCAGCCATTAATTTTATTCTATAATAAAACACAATGCTTAAATCACAAACTTTACAAGCCTGTGTAGAGGCACTATTAGACGCTGGATGAGCAACTTATAGGAAGAAAAATCCTGATTCCAAAGTTGTAGGCACTCTACATCTCAGACTAACAATTTCACCACTTAATGTGAAATAACCACTAGGCTTATTTAAAATAATATTATCATTGAAACACCAGGGACAACCCGGAAATTTACGGTGTAATTCTTACAATATGCACCTTACAAACTTCTTTATATCTCAACAGTCAACACTAATTCAAACATATATTCAACTGTTCCTACTGCACCTAATGCATCCTGCACAATTCCCTTATTATTCTCCTCTCTACGCTAATAAACATTCAGGATCACTTTAAGAGTCTCTCAGTTCACACCACCCTGGCATCCTTATGTAGTCCACAGACCATGAGAAGAGCGACCAAAATAGCTAGTCTACTTAATATTCAATAGATTTGGATATCTCAAATCAGAAAGCATAGTATTTAAATCAGGTAATTATCCTCAGTCCTAACAAGTAAGTAAGTTTATTTGACAATATACCGAGGATTGTGCTGTTTAGCCTACAAATTCAAATTGGAAGAGAGTGAATTCTCATTAACATATCAGGAAAAACTGTTATTTGTTCAAGTCCCATTGAACATTATTATCATGACAATAGTACAGACAAATTGCATAGGTCATAATATGTAAACAAACAGCACATCTCAGGAACCTAAACTATAAGAAAGTGGAGACATACCCGAAGTACAATATTTACATAAATTAGAATGTATTGCTTCAGTTTGAGCCAACATTAAACAATGTCAATCAAATATTCTAAACTATGCTGTTTCCTTGAGCAGCAGTAGTTGGGACTGCAAAATTTCTTAAAATTTTAGCCCTTGAATCATGACATTATATCAATTATACTCATAGTGAAAAACATTAAAATGTCAATTTTCTAACAGTGAGTGGCATCATTGTCATTTTCATGGCACAAGCCTTTACCCCATCAATTTGACACTACCTTCAATTAGATATTACCCTGCCTGTGCTGAAACACATTTTGGCTTGTAAAATTCCACTAAATAATTCATACTGCTCAAATTATGGCCTCCATTGAAGAGCCAGGGCTCTTTGAGCACAGATTTAATAGCATTAACAAAACGACAGGACTAAATGAAATATTCATAACATCGGATTTGTAATAGTAGCGGTACCTTGGACTGTACAAAACATTAAACATGCTTTTGGTGGAAATTGCATTAGCCACTAGAGAAAGAACACTGGGATAGGAATTCTGTTTGCCAACAACTGAATCAGGAAGACCATTTCTTGGTCGAACAGCTCTTCTAATCCCCAATCTCAGCTCCCCATCTTCACCCCTACAAAGACCACAAGAAAACATAGCTTTATATGGCCTGATGGATACAACAAATTAAATTGGATTGGTTTCTTCTATAATTTGTTCCATAACATCAGGAATATTTTTTTATATATATTTTTTCATCAGGCACAACAAAAATTTTTCGTAGCCCTTCTATACTATTGCATTTTTGGGATTTTCTTGATGCTTTAAGCGTTGCCACTTGTCAAATTTGTAGCTGTTCTGACTACCCCATCTCTTTTTCCCGAATTTTTTTCCTAACAGGCTAAATTACAAAATTTGAAAAGGGAATTATTTTTTCCCAGAACTTCAAATGAGGTGTAAAAATTTACTTCAGAATCATTATCCATATGCATACCTTAGAAATAGCACCGCATCCCCTGAAACAAGATTCTTTTGACTCACAAAAATACTCCACCCTGTAGTAAGCAGATGCCTCCTGGGTTGACCTAAAAGGCAATAAACATTAAACAACACTACCAATATTTCCTTCAATTGAACCCAACCCAATATTGTATTAAGATTTACCTCTGTATATGTGTCGAAATCTCCACTCTACTCCGTGTAGGTCTTTGGCCACAAGCTCCTGAGAGGGCCTCTGCTGTTTGTAATCCTACAGATGTAGAAATATCACCACATTCACAACACATTCTAACTAGAGTTACCAAATTAGTCTATCAAGTAATCGTAGAGCAATTAAAGGCATAAAATTCATACCAACGGAGGGAAACAGTCTTCGGCAGCTCTACGGGGAACAGAGAACCCTCCATGGGTGCTAGTATCAGAAGCTGTGAGTGTTTTGCAAAACATATGAGGGGTTGATTTTGCTGGTAATCCGCCTCCACCTTCTTCATCCACACCTAAATTTTCAAGCTCTTTGCCCTCTAAATCGTGTCCTACCAACTACAAAGTTCCCAGAAAATGACACCGTCAACTCGCGAGACTATAAAGGTTAAAAGAAAAACCGAATAAATTCATTAAGACCTAAAAGGACAGCGTGCCCAGTCCCCAAAAGAATGCAATTTTCCCGGCATAATACAAGTAACAGTGGCATAAAACCCGACATGAAGAAGAGAGGGAAATGAGTTATAACATCAATTCAAGATGATACCTCTGGTTGAGGAAGCAAAGTAAGCTGAGTGTAGACCTCATCGTTCTCTTTGTTAGCCTGTTTCAAGAGATTAGAATTAGAAAAGGAAAAAAGCAGCAGCAGCAAACTAGAAGGAATCATATAATGGAAAGTTATGACCTTGCAAGGAAGCTAATAGATAGAATGCAGAGAAAGTAAAGAAAACCCATTTTACTACTTACAAGGAATTGCACATTTACAACTTTGCAAAAGATTTGTGGCTGGAGATCAAAGGTGGGCATTTCCATAGGAGAGAAAGGAGCCGAAGAGGCAACCTGTTCCAGGTGGCCTTGAGGAAAGTAGACAACCACATTCCCTTTCTTGGGCAGTGAAGTGAGAGGGCCAGCACAAGCATGCCAAAGCTCCAAGTAAATTGAAGAGGGCATAGGAGATGGAGATGAATTAGAAGAACAAGAAGAAGAGGAAGAGTCCCCATTAGTACAAAATGCATTCTTCTCCACCTCAGTCACTGCATGGTTCAGATCAATTTCCATGAACACCCACCCAGTGTTGGTATCTTAGTATGGGATTAAAAATACAAGTACAACCACATAACCAGCCCCCAAAATATCAAGAAATTAAAAAAGAAAAGTAGGGGCAGGAGACTAATCAAGTGGAAATGAAGGGTACCCACAAAGCTAAGAGAAAACCATAGAAAATTGGAAATGAGGTCAAATCATTGCAAGAAACTCATATTTTTTGAAGGGTACCCATAAAAGTTAAATACAGGAGAGTAGTGCAAGAAGATGAATAGAAAACAACAAGAAGGTCATGTTTAGAAAGGATACCCATACAAAGCTAAAAGATGAGAACGAAAGAAAGAAAGAAAAGGGTATCAAATAATAACAAGAAATTCAAAGTATGATTCCTCCCCCATTTGCAGGTACTGAGAAGAGGGAGCAGAAGTAGCAGACATAGACAATTGCATAGGGAGCACAGAAAACAAAAGGCAAAAAAAGCCAATGTGGTGGTGGCTTTTGGACTTGGACTGTTGAGATAGGGAGAAAGAGAGATGAGGAGAGAGAGAGAGACAGAGAGAGAGAGAGAGAGACTGTGTTGGGTGGAGGGGACAGGCTAAGACAGTACATAACCCACACTCTCCCCCACCCTCCTCACTCTCTCTCAAGTCTCAATTGCTTTCCTTGCCTTTGCCTTAGCTTTATCTCTTTTTTTTTTATTATCAGAATTAGTCTTTTTTTTTAATTCTTTAATTAATTTTCAATGCGGATGAGGGTCCTTCTGCACCCAGACAAAAGGGGAGTTTGCATTCAATACAACAACAAAAAAAAAACTCAACTTTCTTCCCTTTGCTACAGGCCCTTTCAGTGTTCTTGTGTTCAAGAGAAACAATAAGATAAAAACAATCCAATAATGCTGAATCCATAATAGCCATAAAAAATTATGTAAAACCCATCAATCAAATTTATCTAATTGTATTCATATGGTTTCTTTAAACCAAAACTAAAAGAAAGGACCAATTCTTGTAGGATAATCTTTTTCCAGTTAAGTTTCATTCATTCAGCAGAGTTTTAGAGGCATCAACATTCAGCAACCAGACACCGGCATGCCCCAATTCTCTGAGAGAGAGAGAGAGAGAGAGAGAGAGAGAGAGAGTTGTCAATATAGAGTTGGGGCCCTTGAGGGACTTTGGCAGCAACTATCATGGGCGTGTTGTTAGTTGTTAGGACTCAGTGACTCAGAGACCCAGCAGTCCACTCTTTTATATATCTCTAGTCTCATCACCCTTCGTTCTTTCATATTTTTTGAACAGTCCCTGTTCCCCACTCTTTTTTTTCTAGCGCGTGATGCTGCTTCTGTTTCTGTTTTTCTTTTGTTCTACATAGTAACATATTTTTTTGAGATAATAACATTTTACCTAACAAAATTTGTTTTTTTTTTTATGTGAAGTGAATAAATAAATAATAATATGTGAAAATATAAAACCAATTAATTTTTTTTTATTTTTGAGAAATTATAAATTTTATGGGGTATAGCTATTATACCTCATATCATAATAAATTTAATAATTATTAAATTATATATTTATATTTTTTATGATAAACATCACGCATAATTATTTAATTTTATAAATATTTTCATAAAAATCACTCGATTTTAATTTCTTTCATAAAATTTATTAAATTTTAATTCAATTTTATAAAATTTACTATTAAAAATTAAAAATTTTTATATTAATTTACTAATCTATCAATTATTTTGTAAATAAAATTATCTTATTTTTTTTAAATGAGATACATAAAATGTATTTAACTATCCTATCCCTCGTCTCGCCCTTAAATTTCTTTCCCTTTTTTTGTTTACTTTTGTATCAATAATTATTAATTAAGTACTTTTATTTAAAAAATAATTGACACATTAACAGATTAATTTGAAAATTTTTAATTTTTAGTTATGATAACTTTTATAAAATTAAATTAAAATTTTATAAATTTTATAAAAAAATTAAAATTTAATGACTTTTATAAAACATTCATTAAATTAAATCACCACATATAATAATTATATATATTTATTATATACATCTTAACTTATTTTACATAATATTTTATATTATAGAATTTATTTTTATATGAGACCCAACATATATTTAGATGCACCAACTTTATAATTAGTGGTTCACAACACAAATGTTTTGGAAACTTATTACTCTAATTTCTTCCTTTAGTGAAATTAATAATAAAATAACACTTTTTCCTAGAAAAAAAAATAATAATAAAAAACACTTTAGCTTGATTGGCCTTTACCAAATGAAACATTAACAAGATGTGAGAAACTCAATGTTTGTTTCAATTGAATCTTATTTCCACACTCAAAACTTTATCCACCTCAATTTATTTACAATTTGAATAATAAATAATTTATTAAGTATTATTTAATTTAACAATATTAAAATTTAATTTTTATTTTAACCACTTATAATATTTATTAAATATGATTTTTTAATTCTTTGAAAAAAATATAATTTTTAAATTTAATTTTCAAAACTTTATATTAAATAATTTTAAATTATAATTATATCCATAAAAATTGATGATTTTGACCATCAACTTTTAACTTTTTAATTGTTAATTGTTGACCGTTAATTATTAAATAAAAATAAACCTTGAATAATAAAATAATAATAATAATAATTCAATTGTAATCATCATTAAACATAATTTCGAGAAAAATTGTTATATAGTCCTTATAATATATTAAAATTAATGGCTTAGTATTTGCATTTCAAAAAATAAATAAATAAATTTTTAAATTTTAATTTCATCATACACTTTTATTTATTCATCTATTATTTATTTATTTATTTATTATTATTATTATTATTATTAAAAACTTTTATCATTAAAATTTTATCATTATAAATATTTTCATCCTTAAATTATTATTATTATTAACACTTTTATTTTTTATTAATCACTGTTTATTCCTTTCACCAACGGTTAAATTAATAAAAATAATCAGACGAATCAAATAATTAACAAAATTAAATGTAGTAGATTAAATTATATATTTTTATAATATAAGACTAAATTATTAATTTTAATATAATTGAGAGATTAAATAATAATTAATTTTATAATTTATTATTCTTTACATAGATTTTTTATTTTTAAATACAATTATAAATTTTAAATATTAGAATAAATTGAATATTTTTATGTACTTTAAACATAAAAAAAAATAAATTTTAATATTACAACTGAAAAAACAGGAACTAACAGAAAACTGTTTCAACCTCCTTAGCTAAACCTCACTTTCATAAGAAAATTGAAAGAGAAGGAGGGCGTGCAAGTGACGCAACAGAACAGTGAGTGGGGAGAGACAGAGATATGAAACAGTAGACGAAGTGAGGTAATCGGATGGCCTGCGCCTTTGGCGCTGCTGCATAGGCCCACCACATACATTCCTCTCTCTCTATCTCACGCCTCGATTCCCCCGACCCCTATGGCCCTCAAATTTTATTTATTTACACAACTAACCCTTCTCTCTGTCTCTACAAAAATTTATACTGACACATGCAGTGCACGAGCATTTACAAAGCTGTCTCCTCCCCTTTACCCTCCCTTCCTTTGGGAAACAAATTGAACGGCTCGGTTCCGTTCCGTTATTTAAATCGAATTTATAATTATAATTTTAATTTGATTTATTTTTAATATATCAAAGCTCAACTCTTTTTATATAATTCATCACTTTTTTTTTGAATTTTTTCTTTTTAATTTAGAGATTTAATCGTAAAATATTAAATAAATGGATGAAAAATTAATTTTTAAAAATAAAAATTACCCTATTTTAATATTATACATCTGGATTGGTGAAATTGAATAATAAATTTGAAGGATACTTGGTGTAAGAGAATCCACATCAGAAACATCATTAGTCAACAAAACTTTATTTCGCCCCAACCACATTCTCCAGCGGGAGACTGCAAAGAGAAGAGGCCAAATGATTCCTCTAACCACTTGAGTAAATTTGCTCAATGACCATGCAGCGTTAGAATGTTGCCCACTAACAAACTTAGTAAAGTGATGACTTTTAAAATAAAAGGTTTTTTAAATAATTTTTATAATTTTTTATTATTTAAGAAAAATTAAAGATTTTTGAAAGTTTTTCAAAATTTTAAACATAAAAAATAAGTTTATTTTGATTTAAATAATTTATATAAATAATATATTTAAAATTTTTAATTTCTTATATTATTAGTCAATACTAGATTATTATTATATTATTGATCTAATGATTTCATAAATAAATAATAAATTTATGAATTTGAATATGTGATTAATAACTCTTTAATTTTATAGTATTAAACGTTATTTTCTTTTTCATAAATCATTTCAAATAATATTTTTTCCATATTTATGAAATTTACATATTATCAAGTACAAAAAATATTCATATATATATATATATATATATATATAAAAGACCGTAAATACAATCTCAAAAATTTTAATATAATAATGTAATTGTAATAAAGGTGTTTGAAATAGTACAAATGAGATTCGGGTAATATTTATAGTTCATCTCTGAACTTTCTCTTGTATTTTATATTTATTTTTTAATTTCAACTTATTACTAAAAAATTTTTAAACTTTAATTTTATTTCATAAAAAAATTATTTTAATTTGCAATAGTAGATTTATAAATTAAAAAAATCTCTTTAAATTATAATGTGATGTCTAAAAATATAATTTTAGTATTTTTTGATGAAGGGTAAATCCTTTTTTTTTTTTTCAGAAAGCAAATCATTTTAATAGCATTAATATTTTTGTGATGAGTTCCTGTGATGATTGAAAATATCGGTATTTTTTTAGTGTAAGAGAAAATAAGGTAAAAATATAATTTTATTTTTTTTTAATTTGAAAATATGCTATAATAAGTTTAAAGAATTTTTGTTGAATAAAATTAAAGTTCATGAATTTTTTAATAATAAATTAAAGGTAAATTATGAAAATGAAACACAAAGAGAAAATTTAAGGATGAGTTATGAAATTACTCATGAGATTCTTAAAATGTACTAAAAATAAAGGGTTATTACAAAAATAAAACAAAATTATGTATGCAAAAGTGGTCCAAGATTGTATCTAAAAATCATGTAATAGAGCTTCGACTTGGCCTATGGGCTAAAAGACGTTCAACTTTGAGAAATGGGCTCACTTCATAAAAATAAATAAATAAAATAAAATAATTTCCTGCTTGATAGTGATTCGACTAGCTACGAGTCCAGGCAGAGACAAAAATGAAAGGCAGCATTTGCTGCTTCTTCCTTCATCTTTTGTGAGAATAAAATTATATATATATATATATATATATATATATATATATAAAAAGCTCTCAAAGTTAATGAATTTTATATATAATTATTTTATTCTGTTTTATTTTATTTTTTTTTTTAAATTACGTTTCCAAGATTTTTAACTAGATTTATTGTGTTCAGGGGTCAATTAATCCTTTCTTTTTTAGGATTATATTTATATATTTATTTATATTGACACTTTATAAAAAATTTCATTATTAAATTATTTTTCTTAATGAAACATATTATGATTTTTATTAATATGCTATTTAGTGTATATAAACTTACTAAAAAGTCATTTAATCTGGATTTTTTTTCCATAAATCCGCCATTGATTATGTTGTGTCAAGTTGTTACTTTTTTATTTTTATTTTTATATGAAAATTTACATATCATAGTTGGATGTATACTAGCAATTGCATTGATTTTTTTTTTAAATTTATAGGTATGAGTATTTTCGGATTAATTTTCATTATTCTCTTTATATAATTTTAATTATTTACGTGACTTAAATTTTAGATATATTTTCACATATTTAAATTATGATTCGATTCGAAAAGTTTCACATTATAACCTGAATGAAATATTTTATAAAATCTGTAATGGTAGTGAAAGATACGGACTAATATACTAAGACATAAACCAATATAAATATTATATTTTTCTGATACATATTGATATTAGGATATGAGAGTTATGTGTAATTATATTTTACTATTTTTATCACAGTGAAACATTTCTCTTATATTTTACTCATAAATGTACACTTTATAATCGAACCACGTAAATTTTATGATAATTTTTCTTTTATTCTCTTTATAATGTGATTATATAGCGGTGTGTATATCTTATATTTATATACTTATTATAATAATTTTAAAATTACACTATTCTACATCAATTCGATATATTTAAAATAAATAATTGCCAAAGTATTTTTAAACAAAATAAAACTCCCATTAATTAAAAAAAAAAATCTTTCATCTTATTGGACCAAGGCTGTTGGGTCAACATATTACTTCTATTAAGGTGACAATATAAGATTTTAGTCTAAAGTGAAATCCAGGAAGGACTTTATCATTGGCTTCATATTTCTTCTCTTGATGTTAACAACTTCTAATCTCTTTTGCTTTGAAACCAATGCAAAAGTGGTAATCGAAAGTCATTAATCTTTGACAATTTACCGTTAGAATTTAGAGATTACATATGGAAAAATAATTAATAAATCAACATTTTATATGATACTTTAATTTTTCACTTTAATTTAAAATTTTAAATTAAATTAAAAATATCATGACAAAAAATTATTTTTTTTTTTAATTTATCAGATAACGCTTATTAATTTTAGACTTATAAATTACTTAAAATTTTTTTTTTCACTGTCACCTTTTTTATATATTATTTTCTAAAAACTTCTCACTAATTTTTTTTGTTTTGGAAGATTTGTTATCTTCTGTAAATGATATATATGTTATAATGACAGACAGAAAATGAAACAACACAAACACAAGAATGTGATTTTTTACCTTTTTTTATGTACTGCATGAAAACAGATTAAAAGAAGAGACAATGGAGAAATAGACATTTCGGATACGTTGGTTTTTGGACTCTTATCATGCAGCCTAATATCTTCTTCCCCATAGGAAAGGGCAGTGAAACTGTGTTTTCAGTTTTCACCTTTATCTTTATTTGAACTCATCATGAGAAAACTCATTTCTGATCATTTCATATTTACTTTATTAACTCAACTTTCATTTCATATTTTTTCAATATAAAATGAGTATTTGTCAAATGAATAATATGTTTTCAAATTATTTAATACCTATTTGATATTAGGTTTGGAGGTCTCAAACAGTTTTTTTAAATAAAAATACCCTTTTAAATATTATTGAAAAATAATTTTAAAAGAATTATTATATTATTTTAATATTTTTATAATTAAAATTTATTAAATTTAATTTTAAATTATTTTTTAATACTTTCTAATTAATATATTTTAAAAAATAAATTTCTTAACAATAATTTCTAATCTGGAAGTTAAAATTCCCTAATCTCTTAATTTTTAAGAAAAAAAAATTATCCACATTTTGTATTTGAAAGGCATAAATAAAAAGGAGTATTTAATTAATTTAATAAATAAAAGGGGGATTACTTTAGAGGAAGCTCAATTCTCAACCAAGCTTCTAGCAAGGATGTCATAGAAGTTAGGAATTATAGGAGTGTGTGGTGCCACGCCCTTTTGGGTGCACGTGGGGAAATTTTTTTTATGCATAATACTTTTTTTTTAAAAAAAAAAAAAAATTAAAGTTCCAACCTACAACTATACAACATAAAGAAACTGAGATGTCACACCAATATTTGTCTCCAAAACCCATAAATAAATAATACAACCTTTTTTGCTTTAATAAAGCCACAACCCACAAAGTGCCTCTGTCTTCTTGTGAATTTTATTTTCTTAAAGAAAAGAAGTTGTTTTTAGTCATAGAGATGAAAAGGGTATTTGATTTTTTAATTTTTTTATTAATTTAATAATAATTATATTTAAAAATTTTTAATATTTAATTTAATTTAATCTAATAATTAAAAATATATCATTCATTTATTAAGTGTCAGCTTGGAGTCTTTTTGCTTCAATTTCCTTTTCAAAGTAAAGAAAAATGAAGAATGGGGCCAAAAAGGATTGTCCCTCGAGAGTCATGCCGGTTACTTTGTGTTGGGTTCCCAAATGAGTGCTTGAAAAATACTAAACAGGAAATGGATGAGAGAAGAGTCTTCTTCTTGTTGGTGTCATCTATTGGCATAGTGTTTCTTTTGTTTGTTGTTATATGATGGATTAGCTTTTATCGTAGGAGGAGAGAGTGAGTGGTGGGCTGTTCTTTTTTTGGATGCTTTTATCGCCCGCATTTGTAGTACTCTTTCTCATGTGTCCATGTCTCCCTTAACCCAATGCTTTTCTACACTCACCTCACCACCTTTTCTCACCTTTTCTTTTTTCACATTTGCTATTATTCCTCCTAGCATCGGCTTTACTCATATTACCGTTGATCATTTATCATATATTTGGGAAATTTTAGAATACTCCTAATGCACTGTTTTTTCATTGATGATTTCCAATCATCAGCAGCTTTGTTCCTTCCACATCCTCATGGTGCTTGAACAAGATTGATCCATAAATAAAATTGAACTCATGCATGTGCTTTTGGGTAGAATTAAATAGTGAATGAAGAAGCTAATAGAAATTAATAATAAAATGATAATGGGTATGTGTGTTGTCCCAATTAAGCAGTACTTGCATTGCATGGGACCTTTTGAGATGATGGTATAGCTATCCAGCAATTTGGCCTATTTGATTCCAAAGGAGCTTTTTGATTTTGTTTTTATATATTTAAAATGATGCTAGATTCACAATGGAGTTCACAGCCTTAATTTAATCTGAGAATGGACGAAGTGGGTCCATTGTAGGGGACAAATGGTATCCCATAATTACAATCTTGCAACTAGGGCATCACACACCATGAATACTTGCTTTTAACAAAGTTGCTACTCATCAACTACCAAACAACTATGACTCATCTAGTCAAGTGCCCATCATTTTCTTTGGATAATTCTAACCCTTAAACACATCATTGTTGTTTTAGATTACAAGTTTCCATTTTTAATTTCCCTTAAAAAATAGAATACAATATATATAATTTATATATCTCAAGAGGATTTTCAGATAAGGACTTGGGATATTATAAATTTTAATCATTTCGATTATTTAAATTCATATTTTTGAAAAAGAGTTTCATTATAATTTGCATCATGTTAGTGTTAATGATTTAGATTTTTTGTTTTTCAATTGCAACAGTTGCATTACAAGGTCTAATGGACAATATTGCATAAAACTGGTACAATAGAAAGAGGCTTTAGGCTTAAAACCAACCCATTTTAGAAAAACTTCAACTCATTATATTGCAGCCCTAACAGATGGTAACAACCTTTAACCTAACCCTTGTAGCAATGTCGGAGCTCTTAGAGCTGGAGTTGGTTCGGAAACTGGGAAAATGGAAGCATCCATGGTGATAAGAGAACCTGCACACTTCCAAAACACCTTCTGGAGCTATGTACCTAACAATCTGCTGGACCTTAGAGTCTAAAAGAGTATAGCTATTGATGGCAACATCTAGAGGTGATGGTGGGAGAGCTTGCAGCCTCTCAATTTTGTATAGCTTGGAGGATCGATAGCACCACGAAAGCTGACTCAAGGACCCATTAAGATACCCACCACCGCAACAACAAGGATTCTCCATGGAGATAGAAGCCACCACACATCAACGACTTGCTCGACTCAAGTAAAGCTAAAAGAAACCATAAATATAAGTCTTCAAAATACCCTCTCAATTTCTTCCAGACTTGCAAAGTGAACACAAGCCAAAACCCATATACACCCAACTCACATGGAGAGCGCTAACCCATAAGCTAGATTGGAGAACAAAATGGTTCCCTACCTGGAAGCAGAAAAAGCCTACAAAATATATATATATTAAAAAAAAATCAACAAATCTGAGAGAAACAAACTTCAAAAAAATTGTAAAAAGAGAAAAATTCCTTTCTCTAAAACTAGAGAATGATTTAGAGCCTCTATTAATAGGGATTTGTTTTTCATCTTATTAATTAAAATCGAATCATAATTCATAAAAGAATTTCTTTTTTTTTTAATTTTTAATATCAATTTATAATCAAACATAAGAATTAGACTTATTATGATAAGAAAAGCTAACGCATGATATCACATCTTAACTGAATATATATATATATATATATATATATATATCATTTGTTTTATCGATCAAATATATTCATAAATAACTTAGGATTGTGCACGTTAAATAAAAACAGAAGTCATTATGAAAAGAGAATGGAAGTGGGCATGAATGTTTGGAGAAGAGGGGAAAAGGGATTATAGGGATTGAATTGAGGTGATCCGAAGCACTCAGGTCACCGATAATGCATGCAATTGCGGAGCTGTGCTGGTTGATCGTGGGATAGTGATGGCCCTGTAGGTTGAAACCCCAATTTTTCCAAAATTAATTAATTATGCTTTTGTTTGGATTCCCAACATGTATAGTACCCTAAAACCCTACAAAGCTTGTGCGTGCTGCTTGCCGCCTAGCAACTCTCAATAATGAATGTTGAATGTTCTTAATCCCAGACATGTAGGAAACCTTAACCCCCTTCGTGTGACCATTGTTGGGCAAAGATCAATTTTAATTTTCTCTTGCTATATATATATGTTCATTCATTTACATTCTCTCTGTTCATTTAAAACAATTTGAGGCAAAACATTACAAATAGTAATAATTGATTATACAATTACTAAAATTATTTGTCCTAGCCTAACTTTGTTTTTTGGCTGATCGCGTATCACTCACTTGAATGAATTAAGTATGAATCTCTATTTTCTCAATTTTACTACTAAAAGAAAATATTTACCTGTTATTGGGAAAAAAACTAACATATACACGGAACTTAAATGACGCTTTACAAGTAAATATTTTGAATATAAATGGTTGATATAATCATATCTTAAATTATTTATAGAGAAAACCTTTAAATACATATAAATGAATTTAAAAATATCCCTAATCAGACTTAAAAATATAATGATATTTAAAATTTTCAAATTCAAAATTTAAAATCTTTTTCTTAAGCTCAAGTGGGCAGGAGCTGTAATCCTTGTACCTTTGAAATTGAAGGTGAAAGCTGATGGTTCACCAAATAAAGAGAATGGGCAAATGTAGGGCTATGAGGGCAAGTGTCCACCAAGAAGAACTATTTTTGTCCAAAGTGACTGAACGTTCAACTCTAACGACCCTAATGGGCCAACATGTTGTAGAAGAAAAATCAGAGAAGTGGGTCACGTAGTTTAACTCTGTTTTGTCGCATTCATAAGCAACTTGCTGCATTTTGATGTGGCTTGGGCCTAGTTACCAATCAAACTCTTGTGGCTCTTGCTCTTCTTCTGTCTCTAAATGTCTGAAATAAGCAACACTTCTGTCCCTGTCTCATGTCTAGGGTTAGGCCTTCTAACATGTTCCTTTGCCTCTTCTAACTTACGCCTTCTTCAATCATCCATTTCTATAATCATCTCATGTCTAGGGTTAGGCCTTCTAACATGATTCATTTTTAGAGGATGTCCATTTTATTTTTTTTCTTTTAGGGTATATGTCATTTTGCTTATCCATGATTTTTCTTTTAGGATATGTGGTTGGGAAGGTAGGAGGCATGCGGTGGGGATGGGTTTCCTACCGTGTCTTTAGTGAAAACATCTTGGTAATGGAGTTTATAACTCTTAATTAATTCACTATAAATATAAAAAGGGAATGCAGTTTCTAAAATGGGATTTATTTTTTTTTAATTTCACATATAATAATTTTAAATTTTATAAGTGATATGAATATTAAATTCCATATAAATTAATTGCAAGTCTAGGGAGTTTCATTTTTCCCTTCAAGAATTTTTTTAAAGGCTTTCTTTCAAATAAAATTTATATAAAAAAATTAATTGAATTCCCACATAATCATATAAATTTTAGCTTAATTTCTATTATTTTAAATTAAAAATTTAAATTATTTCACTTATTATGGTTTTAAAATGAAAACTAAAAAAAAAATTAATTGAATCAAATTCTTACAAATTTTTAATTTTTAAACATGGTGAGAACACTAAGCCAAAATAAATAATGTCTTGAGAACCCTTCCCTTACTAATATTGTAAAATTCTTAAGTGCACTAATCATATAATAAAGTAATGAAAAGAGTATTATTACCATGAGAATAGTGTTGATTATCAAACTATGGTTAAATTGACAAAAGTATATAAAAGAGCAAAAAAAAAAAATCCGAAATAAGCTCAAATGAAATTAAATATGACAAATTTAACTAAGCAAAGTTCAATTAATAAAAAGAGGATTTCAGAGTTGAGGGTTTATACTCCTATTAACTAAGTTTAGCTCCAATTAATAGTATATCTTTAGATCTAAAGTTATAAGTTAAAATCTTTAGTTTTTCACTATTAATTTTTACCTTTCAATGCAACAATCAATGATTTATATCAATATTTAATGGGATCCTAGCATCAAGCAAATATGAAAACACAAGAAAATGAATAAAATTATAAAAACCCATTTCATTAAATAAAATTCAGATTTAAACCATTGATTAAATTAGAGTATTATAGGCGAACTTTGAAATCTAAAAAGACTATTCACTAATGTTCCTGTTTACAAAAGAAATTATGAAATAAAATGAAATAAACAAAAAAAAACTAAAAAATAAAAGAACCCAAGTTGATATTCAGCTTTGGTGGTGAAATCTAGTCTAAAATCTCCTTGGTGAAGCGACGAAATGGAGATCTCCTGGCTGTCATTCTTCTTCTCTTAAAAATCCTATTTCTAAATCTAATTTATTCCTTACTTTTCTACTTGTTTCCCCTTAATTCCAAACTTCTCAAAAACTATAAAAAGGATGCTTATATGCTACCATATTGTAACCCTATTAGCTAGAGAAGCAGTGCAAGAAGAATTTAGAAAAGCATAAATTATTCAGTACATGTTAGCAATTATAATTAATTTACAAGATTTTACTAAATTTTGCAATTTCACGACTAGACGCATGGCCGTATTGAAGTTTTTGTAACTCTTTGCTTCAACAAAATTTGAAATTCTCCACTGCTTTTAGGTTTCCTGGACTTCCAAATCGACTTAAACTCTTCTTTTGCTGCTCCCAATATCTTTTAACCTTAATTCTATCTAAAATATTGAAAGAAACACATACTTAATTATAAAATTATGGGAGTAAACTAAACTAAACTAAAAAAAACTATTAAAAGTATATAAAATAATTATTTATAAAATAAAATATGTACAAAACATGACTTAAAACCCTATAAAATATGAATGCATCACTTGCCCTCTTTAAAATCCTTTCTTCCTCAAAAATTATTTTCTCACTGACAAAATGCCACAACACTAATTAATATTTCATTTGGAATTGACATTGAAATTAAAATGTTAATTTTTTTTTTAAAAAAAAGTTATTTTAAATATATTTAAAATTTTGTAAAAAAGTTAAGTAATTATTTTAGAATTTATGAATAATTTAATTTTAAAATATTATAATTAACATATTAAAGTGATATATTTTTTAAATAATAATATAAAATTGATCCTAAATAAAAATAAACAATACTTCAAAAAGTGGGTCACAAAAATAGATCCCATCGTTGAAATATTTTTTATATTATAATAACTTAAATTTAACTAGAAAGGAGTTTAGTCTTGAATATAATTTTGAAAATTATTATAATTTTATTATTTTAAAAATTTTTAGAAGAATAAGGATATTAAGATTTGAATTTATATTTTCTATATTTTATTATAAAAAAGACACTTGGCTATTAAAGTATTATATCAAAGATCATAATATTTTATTTAATTTTACAAAAATTAATGTGGAATGAAAATAATAGAATAAGAAAGTTTCATTTCTTTTTTATTTTATTTTCTTTCATTTTTTAAAATATGAATTGCATGTGCTTTCACCGTTTTGAGAATCATCTTCCTTAAGGTCTGTTTAGTTTAACTATTAGATATAGCTGATAGCTTTTACTGTTAGCCATTAACTGGTAGCTGATTTATGTTACGCGTTTAGAAAAAAAATTATATTTAGCTATTGATATATGTTGATATGTAAAATGACTAATAAATGTATGTATCATATAATTTATTTTCTTATTGAAATAAATATAATATTATAAATTTATTATATTATATTATTTATTTTATTATTAAAATAAATATATAATTATTGATTTATTATATTATATCATTTATTTTATTATTAAAATAAAAAATAATTAAATTCTTTAAAAAATAATTAAATAACTTTAAAGTTATAAAATAACAAAGTAATTGTTATTGTTGATAAAGAAAAAACTTATAATTAATTTTAAGTTATTAAAAATAAAAAAATATATTTTTTTATAATAAATAAATATTTATATTTTATGTTATTAATAAAAAAAATATGTTAATAAAATAATATGCTAATTAAGATGTTAAAATTATAAATAAAAAAAATAAAAGAATTAATAATATTGATTTTTGAGTTAAACAAAAAAAGATAATGTGGTCTAAATAAAAAATAAAATCAAATCAGCTATTAACTGATGAGAAATAGTTCTAAAAATAGAATTGATATAAACTGTAACCGATAGGTATCATATCAGTTACCCATCAGCTATCAGCTTTACATTTTGAAGGTTACCAAAAACTCTAATTCACCTATTTGAATGTCAATCAATTATCAGCTACACCCAAATAGGTGAACCAAATACCTCCTTAGTATATATGACTGGTCTTTTTGTTGAGAAAATTATTTTATTCAAATTTAAATTTCATTAGTAATTTTAATGTATAAATTTATTTTAAATTCCATTAAGTTTTTTTATAATAATTTATATGTGTCTTAAATTGAATTATGATGAATTATGATTACTCCAATATTGTTTGAATCTGATAAGTTTTATATAGTTTAATTAATAATTTGTATTTTAAAATTTAATAACATCATAAAATATTTAAATTCTATTTAGGTAAAATATAATATTCAAAACACTATAACAAATTTAGGCTTTTACAGTATGCCTTATGTGCTGTTAAAAATTTAAAACATGTTAATAAGAATTATCAGCAAGTATAGAGTAATGTCCATAGAACTCATAACCTAAAATTTTTAATAATATTTTATACTAATTTACAGCACTATTATATAGAATATTGTATTTTTGAACTACAAATATACAGAACCACTAATAACCAGTTTTTCAAAACCTCTTGAATGTTCTAATCTAATTTTCTAAATACTGTAGCTGGATCTATTTTTGATTTCTAGGCAAGTATATTTCAACTACAGTGGACTGGATGGAACAATTTCTTGATCATTTGCAACAATCTCAGATTGAGATGGAGACGCAAAGGTTTCTGGAAAAGATGGTCTTCTGTTATGGGATGAGAAATCAGGAGAAGCCATTCGGTTATAGGAATAGAAATCATGGCAATCCATGGTTCTTTTACCAGTTGATATAGGAGATGGAATGGAGCTAACAGAAGGTGAAACTGGTTGTTTTTCTCTGTTCTGCTTCACTCTTGCATGCCATTGTCGTATAATGTTTGCTGTTTGTTCTTCTAGTGCTGGACTCTTGAATTTTGTTCCCATCTGTATATATATATGCAAATAACATTTTGATTATTGGTTAATTCATTCATCAACAGATACTCCATATTGAATTAATTATTAATCTGATATAATATAACCTATGCATATGATTGTAGTAAGGATATCTGACCTGGGTTACTAGAGCATATAGAGGAAGAGTTATGTAGCTGCACATGATTTGAACCGTCACCCTGGAGAGATTAACCATATAACAATCATTTTTTCGTAAGCATGAACACAAATTTCGAAATATATATATATATATATATATATATATATATATATATATATATATATAAAGAAAGAAGGAAGGAAATGAAATGAAAAAAGATTGATGGAACTTACGCTAACACAACCCTAACAACAATGATCTCTGTGTGTTCGTGGTAGCAAGAATTTATCCCGAATTGTAACTGAGAAGCAAACCAAAAAAAAAAAAAAAAAGGAATAAGATTAAGGGTGTGTTTGGTATTACCGATTGAACTAATTAAGTATTAACTTAAATATGTGGTAATGAAAGAGGAAGATATACCGTAACCCAAACGAAGAAAGCAAACTCAAATGCATTCTGAGGAGAAATAATGATAAACAAATTAGTTTAATTAAATAATAATTAATTAGAGAGTGTTTGTCTAGACTTATAAGCTGGTCAAACAAACTAT